>NC_054470.1:190920122-191160122 GCF_017639515.1 Carcharodon carcharias
GGCTCAAATAGTGGTGAATGCGTGTGTGCTACCTCAATTGCTTAGCTGGGGTACAAATATGGCTGTATAATTTAATCGGTAAAAATTCAAACTATGTGCCTCTGGCTCCAGCACTGTTCCTATATTTTCATACATGCTACAGAGTTCTCCAGAAGTATTTATTTTCTGGCAACTAAAATTGTACAATGTGCACTTGGTTAATTGTTTTACAGGCATCACTTTTATACTTTCAAGTATTTTTCCACTGTTCAGTCAGATAAATCTTGAATGTCCAGTATTACTGACATCCTAATAACAGCATTGAGGAAAAGGTCTTTACTATACTTGTGAACTTCCTTATCATGGTGCGATTTACCAAGTTAGATTGAGACGCAGTTTTAAGTTTATGCTACACTGCCAGTCTTTCCCAGAAAAGGAACTAGTATTCTAATCATGAAATACATATGCAAATTTAAGGTGACGTCATTCAACATTGCAGTGTCTTGGATAATAATGCATGGGTGAATACTTGCTACAACAAAGCAGTGTATTTAATGTATTAAGTTCTGGAGTGACTAACATATTTGCGCAATTTTATTGGCGGCTACTTGGTTTAAATGTGTTTAACTGACATAAAGTAATTGGGACTGAATTTGCAAAGCTAGCATTCATATTTAAACAGTGGGATTGTAAACTGAGATATCTGCAGCTGTATGGTAGTTAGGAGCAAGAACTGGTCAAGATAATGTTGAAAACCTGATTAATTGCGTACCTTATAGAGGATATATAAATGTGATTTCTTTTTTAAAACTGCAAGATTTTTTGGAGCACAATCATTAAAAGCATTACGCAAGCTACCTTGTTAAATGGGGATTATGCTGAGAAATGATACCCAGTTTTATGTTCCCCTGCCGGTGAGTTTACAGGCACAATTCCTCAAATGGTCTTCCCACCTGGCTCCTGCCTGCCCAAACCTCTTCAGAATTTTAGGGTGGGATGGGTGGGGCCTAGGCTGGCCTGCCTGCCTCCACCCCACCCACGAGGCCCTTAAGTGACCCATTAATGACCACTTTTTAATTTATTCTTTCATGGGATGTGGGCGTCGCTGGCAAGACTATATGTTGCCTATTGCTAATTGGCATTGAACTGAATGGCTTGCTAGGCCATTGTAGGGGGCAGTTAATAGTCAACCACACTGCTGTAGGTGTGTAGGCCAGACCAGGTAAGGATGGCAGATTTCTTTCCCTAAAGGACATGAGTGAACCAGATGGGTTTTTTATGGCAATTGACAACCGTTTAGGAACAGAGGAAGATAAGTTGAGCCTGCTCCACCATTTAATTAGATCATAGTTGATTATCTACTTCAACACCATGTTCTCATGCTTTCTCCATATCCCTTGATGCCATTAGCCTCCAGAAATCTATTGATTTCTGTTTTGAACATGCCCAATAATTGAGCTTCCACAGTTCTTGGGTAGAGAATTCCAAAACTCCACCATCCTCTGAGTTAAGAAATTCCTCCTCATTCCAGTCTTAAATAGTCTACCTCTTATCCTGAGATTGTGTCCCTTGGTTTTAGACTCAGCAGCCAGGGGAAGCATCTACATCTCCCCTAATTAACCCTGTAAGAATTGTGTACGTTCCAATGAGGACATTCCTTATTCTTCCAAACTCAACTCAAAGGAATACAGACCCAGTCTCACCAATCTCTCTTCGTGGTGAATCTCTGTTGCACTCCCTCCTTTGGCAAGCATATCCTCCTTGGAAAAGGGGACAAAAACTGCACAATACTTCAGGTGAGGTCTTGCTGAGGCTCGAGACAACTGCAGCAAGTGATCTTTACTCTTGTGCTTAAACCCCCTTGCAATGAAGGCCAACATACCATTTGTCTTCCCAGTTGCTTGCTGCACCTGCATGCTAGCTTTTAGTGACTCATGAATAAGGACATCCAGGTCCCTTTGGATATCCGTACATCCCAACCTCACCATCTAAGAACTATTCTGCTGCCTTGCTTTTTCTACTGAAGTGAATAATTTCACGCATTCACATCTTTATTTTATTTGCCATGATCTAGCCATTCACTTAGCCTGTCCACGTACTCTTGAAGTCTCCTTGCATCTTCCTTGCAACTTGCGTCTTCACCGTGTTTGGTGTCATCAGAAATATTACAATTGGTCCCCACATACAAATCATTTATGTAGATTGTGAACAGCTGTGGACCTTGCACTGATTCTTGCTGTACCCCAATAGTAACAGCCTGCTATCCTGAGAATGATCTGTTCATTCCCACTCTCTGCTTTCTGTTTGCTAACCAATTCTTAGTCCATGCTAATATTTCTCGCAATTCCATGCACTGTAATTTTATTTACTAACTTGCTGTGTGGTACCTTATCAAAAGCCTTCTGAAAATCCAACTACACTGCATCCACTGGATCTCCTTCATCTATGCTCCAAATAATATTCTCAAAAATCTCCAAGTTTGTAAAACATGATTTCCCTTTCATAAATCTATATTGTCTGTGCCCAATTTTACTATTCTTTTCTAAATGTCCAGTTATCACACTATTATCCTTTATAATAGATTCTAACATTTTCCCTACTACTGAGATCAAACTAATAGGTCTGTAGTTCTCCCTCCTCTCTCTTCCTCCCTTCTTAAATGATGGGGTTACATTTGCTACTTTCCAGGATCTGCAGAATTTTGAAAGAAACCCACCAATGCATCCACTATCTCTAGCTACCTCTTTCGACACTCTGGGATGAAGCTCAGCTGGTCTGGGGATTTGTCAACCTTTTAAATCCAGTTAACTTTTCAAGCATTACCTCTTTACTAATACTAATTTGTTTTGGTTCCTTAGTTCCACAAGTCCTTTTGCCAAGGAACTGTCTTATTTTTCTTAATATTATTGTGGGATATTTTAGTGTGTGTGTTTGTGTATGTGTGTACGTGTACACACGTGTATGGTTCTGAGTGTGTGACTAATTTAATTGAACTAGAGATGATTAGGATGCAAGGTTGAAATTACCAAAGAAGTGAGGTATAAAACAGGCATTTGAAGTGGAGCTTAGTAAAGCTAGGGTGAGGTCAGCAGATGTGTTGTGAATGGAATTTGCATTTTTAGATAAGTGGAAAAGCTGTTTCCTTTTCCAAGGAATGTGTTAAGATTTTTACAACTGGCAAGATAAATAAGGCAAGGTTACTAAGTTGATTTTCCCCAAAAGTACTGGCCATAATGACATGAGAGATTGTTATATTCTAGGAAAAGTAACTTCCAAAGACAAGTTGAAACAATGGGATTTACAGATCAAAAAGGGAGAAATATATTTAAAGAAGGATGGAAGGCTGTGTGATAAGCGGCCGTGAGAGACCTTGAAAGGTAACTCTGCAAAACAGACTTGGGGAAGAGGGGGGAGCCTCGAGTCACCCTACTGTTCTTATAACCAAAGTTGTTAAAAACCTTTGAAAGACTATAGTCAAGTGCTTATGGTAAAATTGTGGATGGCTTTTATATAAATTTGGAATCTATTTGGACTGTTGCCTTAAAGGGAGTGTGTAGTTGGGAGTCTGGTTAAGTGGATATTTTGGGAACTATTATAACTCTGTAACTGTAATCATATGTTAAGTGTTTAAGTTTGTGATTTTTTTGTTAATAAATGTTTTAGGTTTAATCTTTAAAATCCCTAAAGCTGGTAGTGGAGTCTGTCATGAAGCTATTAATGTCTATAATGTTATTAGAAATTATTTTCTTTAAATAGAGGTTTAGTCTGTGGGTGTGTCTGCGTATCTAGTTCTGTTGAAGGGTCATGACGACTCAAAACGTTAACTCTTTTCTTCTCCGCTGATGCTGCCAGACCTGCTGAGTTTTTCCAGGTAATTCTGTTTTTGTTTTGGATTTCCAGCATCCCCAGTTTTTTGTTTTTATGCTTTGCCTGGTGTCTGGTTAAATCTATCGGTTATTGTTGCTTTAATGGAGATTAATTTGGGAATTTGTTAAAATGTTATGGTAGTAGTAATTTGTAGCCATGTGTATATGTTTAATTTGTTGTAAATTAATACATGTCTCGTAGTTTGATATAAAACCTCTTGAACTGGTGGTCTTATTCCTAAATTTCGAGCTGCAACTCAAAACATACCAATTGAAAATATAGGTTATGACAGTTGTTTAAAGTTTTCCCCTGGGATTTTAAATAACTCAGTCTTTAAAAACTGCTGTGTCATGACAGCTCATTACTTCTGACTTCAGTGCACAAACCTTCCAGTAATAAATACAAATTACAAAATCATTGTGATAGCATGGCCAAGTTTCCCTTGTGGATTTGGTCAACCTGGCAAATACCATCTGCCATATCATAACACCACGGTCGCCTAGTATTTCTGGTAGATGTTCTGCATCTTCTTCTGTGAAGACAGATGCAAAGTAACTGTTTAGTTTCTCTGCCATTTCCCTGTTCTCCACTATAAATTCTCCTGTCCACATTTGCCCGAGCTAATCTTTTCCTTTTTACATAAAGAAGCTTTTACAATCCACTTTTATGCTCCTCGCTAGTTTGCATTCATATTCTCTTTTCCCTTAATCAGTTTCTTGCTCCTCAATTGTTGGGTTCTAAATTGCTCCCAATCCTCAGGCTTAACCACTTTTTTGGCATCCTTTTATAAGCCAATTCCTTTGATCTAATGCAATCATTATCTTATTTTGTCAACCACGGTTGAATCACATGTTCGTGCCTTGGAGGAATGTATATCTGCTATAGACCATGTAGTATGAGTTTAAATACTAGCCATTGTCTGTCTACCATTAAATCTTTTAATGTATTTTCCCAATCCACCATAGCTAAATTGCCCTCATACCTTCATAATTTTCTTTCTTCATGGTCTTGAATAGAAGAGTCACATTTGCTGTTTTCCAATCTGATGGGACATTTCAAGATTCAAGAATTTTAGAAAATTAAATCCATTCTTTTGTGCTCCATATTTATTACTTTTGAGTTTAGATGGCTTTAACGGAATGCTAAACATAACATTGTCCTGTTATATTGTCACATCGTCCCAATTCGCCTTGAACTGTTTTCTCTCACCACCCTCTTATCAGCTTGATAAGAGCATGCATTCAACTTCAGCTATGATTTCCCCTGCCAGTAATACAAGGCTAGGATGTACAATGATACTGTATATCATGACTAGGTCTTGTCTTTTTGTACTTTCTTTCCCAACAGATAGATGTGTTCCAGCTTCATCCAAAACTGGTGCATTTGGGGTTGCAGAGGCAGAAGCTTCTGCTCAGCTTTAGTGAAAGCTAGAACTTCCAATGTGCAAGGCCTGCATATGCCATACTTAGCTCTCAGCATTTACATCTGTCAACCAAAATCTTGGGCTTGTAATGGTAGACAAACATAAAGTGTGTAAAAGGAAAAGCAAAAAACATTGGTTAATTTACAGATGGAGTGTATAGAATTGGTAGTTTCCTCTCCAAAGGTGATCAAGCAAGTTCCCAGAGACCCCACAGTGATTGGGAACCACATCGCAATCTCCTAACTATCTAGTGTTATCAACCAGACTGGAATAGCCAACTTGTATTTGAATATTTACAGCACAAGCTGGTAATTAGTTCTGTAGGTCAACTACATCTCCTATGTTCTTTATTTATTATTGCACCTTGTACTTAAGTCCCTGGTTCTGCCTGTCTAACACTCAAATAGTAGATTCCGTGTGGGGAAAAATTAAATTATTTCATTGTAATCTCAAATCCTACATTAAAGTTGAAAGTTATGGCTCTAAAAGTGTATCACAACAGTCAAGAACCATTAACCTAGGCATCAATCTGGTGGCCCTCACTGTACCATCTTTTAGGTCTCGGTATAACCCACTAAAATTGAAAACCAAAACTCAAGAAATGAAACATTAGCAAAGATACTAACAAAGTATTGAGTATTTTTATTTTGTGCTTATTTGTCCTGTCAATATATCCACTTGTTCCTGCAATAGCTGTTAATTATATATTAAATAATAGCTTCAAGCATAACAAGGCTTGGCTCCAGTATTCTAACAATGACCTCGAAGTAAAAATGGTGAACCTTTTGACGTACACCCAGGTCTCTCTTCACCAGCTGCAAGTTCACAACTATGCACACGTGATGTTAATTCAACTTATGCATAATACTTTGCTCACCTACATTAGATGAATCTGCCAGATACTGACCCATTTTCCCATCACATCTAGATCTCTTGTAATCTATTTTTCTTTCGTCTTAAGTTCTAACTGCACAAATCTTGGTATAATTCACTAACTTGCAGTTTCATTGAATACTTCATTAATATCACTGAATGACAGCTGTAACACTAATAACCGGTCATAATGCAGAGTCACTGCCATTAACAATATTCTGAGTTGAATAAAGGCAGGATAAAAACCATAATCGGTATTGCTCTTTTTCTTTCATATAGTTGCCTCCCTAACATCGCAAAGACACCATGGTGTCTTTAAGGAATATTGTATGGAGCATTTCATTCTGATGAGTTAGTTTGGCACTGTTTAAGGAAAGTAACCCCAATTTTTCCTGTAATATACCACCATTACAAGCAGTTTTCCTGCACCAGCAATTTGACCTTGAACAAATTGGACGCTGCCATTTCAGATAACAGCGGTGAAATTGAGAATATGGGTTATTATGCAAACTATTTTTTCATATTTTCAGACCATGGTTAGCAACTATGACTGCTGAGGTGACCCACTTTAACGTCACATTAACAATCTAACACTAAAGTGTTAACTTCACTACAGTGGTGACTTACCCTGTACTAAACCTTGGTCACAGCCTCAGAGGAACACCACTACCAATTGTTTTATTGCTATGCTTGTACATTTCATAGTCAGCATTATTGCCAATTTAGTGTAATTTACAAAGATTGGTGTAGCAATCCAAACTGCAGAAAGAACTCTTGTTGAGATTTCCCAAATTTAATCTCATGTAGTGCTATTGCTCGAATGTGCTGCCACAAAAGGTGGTGGAAGTCGTGACAAATCAATGTTTTCAAAGGGAAGTTAGAGAGGCATTTAAGGGATATAAACTTGCAGGGCCATGGGGATAGATCAGGGGAATGGGACTGACTGAATTGCTCCCCAGACAGCTGGCATAGACTTGATGGGCCAAATAGCTTCCTCTACTGTAAATGATTCCATGACTCTTGATGCTCCAAGTCAGAGAAGACTTGAATTTCACCAATGCAGACTGGATTTTTTGAACTGAGTTCTTAATGGTAAAAGCATAGCATCACATCTCACACCAGATGGGACATCATCAGGTTCAGATGCAGCACTGCCCATTCTCCAAGAGCTAACCTACTGACAATATTGAGGCTCACACGAACATACGTGGAATGAACTGCTGGCACTGGGACAAGTAACACCAGTTAATCAATGAATGTTACAAGGATAAAACATCAGAAGTTACATAATTATAGTAACTAAAATAGTACAAATGAAAAATTTAATTAGAATGTAGCATAGTCTTTTTGCAGTCTAAATCCTAGCCAACTTCTCCGAATGAAGCAAAATTCCAGTGCATGCTGTCAGCTCAACTGCAGACTGTCATCAGAAGCTTTATGCTAAATCAATAAGTCACAGAAATGACCTGTGGCAGTGTTTACTGAACTGAAAGAATGACTGCACTACTTAACTAAGAGACTATCAAGATGATGGTGGAACAACGTAATTGTCTGAACTTTTAAATACAACAATTTTGCACCAAGCAATTCTGTGCAAATATCCAAATATGCAATATATCAAACTGCACATCTGATCAGGTGGTTGCTTTGATTGCTTGCATATTATGCTTTCAAACCAAATCAAGGATATTTCACAAGTGATCAATTGTCCCACCTTTTTTGATACTTTTGGCATTTCATTTCTTTGGAAGATGAGCTATATTATCATATTCACTAGTGGAGAAACATTTTACATTCCATATCCATGCCTCCAATACAGTCAGTGCTGCTATAATATTAAAAGGAGTCAGTGTCCACAATTGACTTTACCAATAAATCCAATCAAAAGTAGAATATTACTTACAGGAAGAGAGCACTGATTAGGCACAAGATATCTCAGAAATTTGACAGCCTTTTGGCCCATCGGGTCTGCACTGGCTCTCCAAATGAGAATTATGATCTTGTGCCATTGCCCTGCCTTTTCCCTGTAACCCTGCAATTGTTTCTATTCAAATAATCATTTAATGTCGTCTTGAATGCTTTGATTGAACCTGCCTCCACCACACTTTCA
Organism: Carcharodon carcharias; assembly: GCF_017639515.1. Lineage (NCBI taxonomy): Eukaryota > Metazoa > Chordata > Chondrichthyes > Lamniformes > Lamnidae > Carcharodon > Carcharodon carcharias. The sequence continues at coordinate 190,928,375 of NC_054470.1, forward strand.
GGCAGTGCATTCCGGACCCGATCCACTACTGTGAAAAAGTTTTTTTTCTCTCTGGCTGCCATTTTGGTATATGAAGTTGTAAAAATAGAGGAGGGCATAGCAGAAGTCTAACATTCACTCTATGTATGAGGGAAAAATGTATACCTCAAAGCGAATATGAACCTCCAAAACATTTTTGTCACCCTGCAATGAATTATCCACAGTAAAGCTGTAGTAGCCATCATAGTAAATGCTATCATGTTATGTCAAGTATCTTCATTAAAAGAATTCAAAAGATCATTGAAAGACATTTATAATGCCATAAAACCTTATCCAACCGTCACAACGTTTACAATACTAAAATTTAATGCAACATAAAAAAACAAATTTCAAATTCCAATCCAAGTTCACGTTGCGAAAAGGAATTTCATTTGATAACCGGGAGGTGTCCTGATCAGGCAGTGGAGTCCCAAGTATTCCAACACAGGGAGCATACAGCTTTAAGCACTCAAGTTTACCCTGACGGAGCAGTCCTGCGTAAAACTCTTTTTTATTCCTGGCTTGATTTATCATGGGCCTGAATGTTTTGGGTTTTTATTTATTCGTTCACAGGATGTGGACTTCACTGGCTTGGCCAGCATTTATTGCCCATCCCTAATTGCCCTTGAGGTGGTGGTGGTGAGCCAACTTCTTGAACCGCTGCAGTCCATGTGGTGTAGGTACAACCAGTACTGTTAGAAGGGAGTTCCAGGAACTTGATTCAGCAATAGTGAAGGAACAGCGATATTAATTACAAGTTAGGTTGGCTTGTGGCTTGGAAGGAAACTTGCAGATGGGGGTGTTTCCATGGACATGTTGCCCTTGTCTTTCTGGGTGGTAGAAGTCTCAGTTTTGGAAGATTCCGTTGAAGGAACCACGGTGAGTTGCTGCAGTGCATCTTGTAGATGGCACGCACTGCTGCCACTGTGCCTCACTCTTAATGTAGATTAATCCAAATCGAAATGTCGATACACTGGTGTACAGAAATTAGCAGCAGCATGGATTTATGTATGCACCTAAGCAGGCCATGAAGGCAAAAGTTTGAACCCTCTAACAGCAGAGACCAAGGTTTTCAGATTTGTGCAGGCAATGCAGGTCAATCTGTATTTCAACAAACTAGGTCATAGCCTACTGAAGAGTAATTAGTATCTGCAATTTTTTGCTATTTCAAAGAATTGCAGAATCTGAAACAAAAACAGAAACGGCTAGAAGAATTTATGTCAGGCAAAGTTGACAAAAGGGTTAATTCATTCTCTCTCCATATGCTCACAATCCGATAATTTTCCTTCCCGCCATCTGAAGAGCTGTCGGGGTGTGGGGAGGGCACCCAAAATTGAAAGGAGGCTGTTTGATGGGGAGGTCCCCTTCCACCTTCTAGACCGAGGCTTGAGCAGGGTCACTTTTCAGGTGGCCCCCTTGCCCCTGATCTCCTCTCAGCAGCTTGAAAATTGACGTTTGGAGGAAGCATCCCTTAAGTGGTGGTATGGTGGTGTAGTGTCACTGGGCTAGTAATCCAGAGGCCCCAGTTAATGCCCAGGTCCTGTCAAGTTGGAAAATAGCACGTCTGTTGTAGGGAAATTCCTGGAATCTATTATTAAGGACCTTATAATGGGGCCTTGAGAAAATCTCAATGCAATCAGGCAGTCGATATAGTTTTATGAAAAGGAAATGGTGTTTGACTACTTTACTGGAATTCTTTGAGTGAGTAACAAGCAAAATGGATAAAGGGAAAACCTGTGCATGTGCTGTTCTTGAGATTTCTAGAAGGCATTTGGCAAGATGCCACATCAAAGCTGCTACTCAAAGTAAGAGCTCATTAGGGGGTAACATATTAGCTAACCAATACCCTATCCATGCTAATAGGAAACAGAGAGACATTAATGGGTCATTGAGTTGGCAAGATGTGACAAGTGGAGTGCCACAGGGACCATTCCTGGGGACTCGACTATTTACAATTTATATCAATGACTTGAATGAAGGGACTGGTTGCTAAATTTGCTGATGGCACAAAGATTAGTAGGAAAGGAGTCTGCAAAAGGACATAGATTCAGTGAGTGGGCAAAAATTTGGCAGATGGAGTTATAATGTGGGAAAATATGAACTTTTCCGCTTTGGGAGGAAGAATAGAAAAGCAGCATGTGAGGTACAGAGGGATCTGGGTGTCCTGGTACATGAATCACAAAGTTAGTATGTGGATACTGTATAGGAACATCAGAGCAGGAGTAGGTGATTTGGCCCCTTGAGCCTGCTCCGCCATTTAACCTTCCCGCACTATCCCCATATCCTTTAAAGTCAAATCTGTTGACTTTTGCTTTGAACATAGTCAATGACTGATCTTCCACAGCTCTCTAGGGTAGAGAACTCCAAAGATTCACCACCCTCTGACTGAAGAACTTACTCCTTTCTTATCTTCGTCCTAAATGGCCTACCTCTTATTCTGAGACTGTCACTTGGTTCTAGACCCCAACCAGAGGAACATCCTTCCTGGACCTACCCTGTCGAACCATCTAAGAATTTTGTACACTTTACTGAGGTCACCTCTCATTCCTCTAAACTCTAGAGAATATAGACCCAGTCTCCTCAATTTTTCCTCACAGGACAGTCCCACCATCCCTGGGATCAGTATTGTGAACCTCTGGTTGCGCCCCTTCTATGGCCAAAATATCCTTCCTTGGCTAAGGAGACCAAAACGGCGTGCACATAATCAGAGTGATCTCATCAAGGCTCTATATAACTGCAGCAAGACTTCCTTACTCCTGCACCTAAATCCCCTTGCAATAAAGGCTGACATAACATTTGCCATCCTAATTACTTATTGCATCTGCATGTTAGTTTTCAGTGATTTATGAACAAGAGTACCCAGGTGTCTTTGCACATTTAAGAAATTCTCTGCCTTTCTCTCTTTCCTACCAAAATGGATAACTTAGAATATTATGTGAAAAATGTTATCTGCCAGGTTCTTCTCACTGTCACAGAATCACAGTGCAAAAGAGGCCCTTTGGTCCATCAAGTCTGCACCGACACGTGAGAAACACCTGACCTACCTACTTAATCCCATTTACCAGCACTTGGCCCATAGCCTTGAATGTTATGATGTGCCAAGTGCTCATCCAGGTACTTTTTAAAGGATGTGAGGCAACCTGCCTCCACCACCCTCCCAGGCAGTGCATTCCAGACTGTCACCACCCTCTGGGTAAAAAAGTTTTTCCACACATCCGCCCTAAACCTCCTGCCCCTCACCTTGAACTTATGTCCCCTTGTGATTAACCCTTCAACTAAGGGGAACAGCTGCTCCCTATCCACCCTGTCCATGCCCCTCATAATCTTGTACACCTCAATCAGGTCGCCCCTCAGTCTTCTCTGCTCCAAGAAAAACAACCCAAGTCTATCCAACCTCTCTTCATAACTTAAATGTTTCATCCCAGGCAACATCCTAGTGAATCTCCTCTGCACCCCCTCCCAGTGCAATCACATCCTTCCTATAATGTGGCAATGAGAACTGTACACAGTACTCCAGTTGTGGCCTCACCAAGGTGCTATGCAACTCCAACATGACCTCCCTGCTTTTGTAATCTATGTCTCGATTGATAAAGGCAAGTATGCCTTTTCACCACCCCACTAACATGCCCCTCTGCCTTCAGAGATCTATGGACACACGCCAAGGTCCCTTTGTTCCTCAGAACTTCCTATTGCCCCGCCGTTCATTGAATACTTTCTTGTCAAATTACTCCTTCCAAAGTCTATCACCTCACGCTTTTCAGGGTTAAATTCCATCTGCCACTTATCTGCCCATTTGACCATCCCATCTATATCTTCCTGTAGCTCAAGGCACTCAACCTCACTGTTAACCACCCAACCAATCTTTGTGTCATCCACAAACTTACTAATCCTACCCCCGTCATAGTCATCTATGTTGTTTATATAAATGATGAATAATAGGGGACACATCACAGATCCCTGTGGTACGCTACTGGACACTGACTTCCAGTCACTAAAGCATCCTTCTGACATCACCTCCTGTCTCCTACAACTGAGCCAATTTTGAATCCACCTTATCAAATTACCCTGTATCTCATGTGCATTTGCCTTCTTTATAAGTCACCCATGTGGGACCTTGTCAAAGGCTTTGCTGAAATCCATATAAACTACATCAACTGCACTACCCTCATCTACACACCCGGTCACCTCCTCAAAAAATTCAATCAAATTTGTTAGGCATGACCTCTCTCTGACAAAGCCATACTGACTATCCCTGATCAAACCTTGACTCTCCAAGTGGAGATAGATTCTCTCCTTCAGAAATTTCTCCAGTAGTTCCCTACCACTGACGTGAGACTCAGTAGCCTGTAGTTCCCTGGCTTATCTTTACAACCCTTCTTAAATAGGGGAACCACCATAGCTGTTTTCCAGTTCTCTGGCATCTCCCCTGTGGCCAGAGAGGAATTAAAAATTTGGCTCTGAGCCCCTGTGATCTCCTCCCTTGCCTCCTTCAGTAGTCTGGGTCACAAATCATCTGGACCTGGAGATTTGTCCACTTTTTTTTAAGCCTGCCAACACCTCCAATACCTTGCCACTCCCTATATCAATTTCCTCAAGAACCGCGCAGTCTCTCCCTGAGTTCGATACCTTCATCCTCATTCTCTTGGGTGAAGACGGATGTGAAGTATTCATTCAACACCCTCGCAATGTCCTCTGCTCCACCCATAGATTGCCCCCTTGGTCCCTAATGGGCCCTACTCTTTCCCTGATTATCCTCTTCCCATTGATATACTTGTAGAATATCTTGGGATTTTCTCTACTTTTACCAGCCAGAGCTTTCTCATATCCCCTCTTTGCTCTCCTAATTGCTTTCTTAAGCTCCACCTTGCACTTTCTGTACTCCACTAATTCCTCTGCCAATTTGTTCCCCTTGTACCTGCTAAAAGCCTCTCTCTTTTCCTTCTCGTAGTATCCTGAATATCTCTGGTCATCCGTGATTCTCTGGGCTTGTTACTCCTTCTTATCACCCTACAGGGAACATGTTGAGCCTGTACCCTCCCTATTACTTTTTGAATGACCCCCCACTGCTCCTCTGTAGATTTCCCCACAAGTAGCTGTTAGCAGTCTAACTTAGCCAGATCATGCCTTATTTTACTAAAATCCACTCTTCCCCCAATCCAAAACATTTTTTTGCAACTTGTCTATTTCTTTGTCCATAACAAGCTTAAATTGTACCATGTTGTGGTCGCTATCACTAAAATGCTCCCCCAGCACCTCAGCCACCTGTCTGGCTTCATTCCCCAGAATTAGGTCCAGCACTGTGCTGTCCCTTGTTGGATCCTCTACATTTTGACCTAAAAGGTTCTCCAGTACACCTTTCAAGAAATCTACTCCACCCAAGCCCATAACACTGTCTATCCCAATTAATGTTGGGAAAGAAGGCAAATGCATGTGGGATACAGGGTAATTTGATAAGGTGGATTCAAAATTGGCTTAGTTGTAGGAGGCAGAGGGTGATGACAGAAGGATGCTTTAGTGACTGGAAGCCAGTGGCGTACCACAGGGATCTGTGCTTGGTCCCCTATTATTTGTCATTTATATAAATGACATAGATGACTGTGGGGGGTAGGATTAGTAAGTTTGCGGGTGACAAAAGATTGGCCAGGTGGTTAACAGTGAGGTTGAGTGTCTTGGGCTACAGGAAGATATAGACGGGATGGTTAAGTGGGAGATGGAATTTAACCCTGAAAAGTGAGAGGTGATACACATTGGAAGGAGTAATTTGACAAGGAAGTATTCAATGAATGGCATGACACTAGGAAGTTCTGAGGAACAAAGCGACCTTGGTGTGTGTCTCCATAGATCTCTGAAGGCGGAGGGGCATGTTAGTGGGGTGGTGAAAAAGGCATATGGGACACTTGCCTTTATCAATCGAAGCATAGATTACAAAAGTAGGGAAGTCATGTTGGAGTTTTATAGAACCTTGGTGAGGCCACAGTTGGAGTACTGTGTGCAGTTCTGGTCGCCATATTATAGGAAAGATGTGATTGCACTGGAGGGAGTGCAGAAGAGATTCACCAGGATGTTGCCTGGGATGAAACATTTAAGTTATGAAGAGAGGTTGGATAGACTTGGGTTGTTTTCATTGGAGCAGAGAAGACTGAGGGGCGACCTGATCGAGGTGTACAAGATTATGAGGGGCATGGACAGGGTGGATAGGGAGCAGCTGTTCCCCTTAGTTGAAGGGTCAGTCACGAGGGGACATAAGTTCAAAGTGAGGGGCAGGAGGTTTAGGGCGGATGTGTGGAAAAACTTTTTTACCCAGAGGGTGGTGACGGTCTGGAATGCACTGCCTGGGAGGGTGGTGGAGGCGGGTTGCCTCACATCCTTTAAAAAGTATCTGGATGAGCACATGGCACGTCATAACGTGTAAGGCTATGGGCCAAGTGCTGGGAAATGGGATTAGGTAAGTAGGTCAGGTGTTTCTCATGTCGGTGCAGACTCGATGGGCTGAAGGGCCTCTTCTGCACTGTGAGATTCTGTGATTCTGATTCTCTGAAAGTTGAAATCATCTAATATAATTACCCTATTGTTATTGTTTTTACACACCTCCACAAATTGTGCACATATTTGCTCCTCAATGTCTGTCCGCCAAGTTTTGTCATCGGCAAACTTGGAAATATTACTTTTGGTGTCCACATCCAAGTCAATGATATAGATTGTGAATAGCTGCGGCTGAAATACTGACCCTTTTGGTACCCTACTAGTCGTAGTGTTCCCACCTGAGTAATCCGTTTATCCCAATTATTTTCTGCCTGTTAACCAATTCTCAATCCATAGAGGCAAGTGAAATGTTGTTTATTGCCAGGGGGTGGAAAATAAAAGTAAGAATGCCTTACCACACTTGGACATCTAGAACATTGTGTACAATTTTGGTTTCCTTATTTAAGAAAAGTAAAAAATGCATTAACAGTTCAAAGAAGTTTCACTTGACTGATACCTGGTATAGGTTTGGGGGGGGGTAAATTATGAAGAAAGGTTGGGCAGGCTGAGCCTGTATCCATTGGTGTTTAGAAGATTGAGGGGTGATATTACCGAAACATATAAGACCCTGCAGGGACTTGCTCTGTTGGATGTTGAAAGGATGTTTTCCCCTTGTGGGAGAAGCTAGAACTAGGACACAATTTACAAATAAGAGGTCTCCCATTTAAGGTGAAGGTGAGAAGAAGTTTTTTCCGAGGCTTGTGAATCTTTGGAACTGTTTCCTATAAATAGTAGTGGAGGCAGGGTCAATGAATATTTTTAAGGCAGAGATGACCTTAAAGGGAGTCGAAGGTTATCAGGAGTAGATGGAATGTGGAGTTGAAGCCTCGATTTGATCAGCCATGATCTTAATGAATGGTGGAGCAGGCTCGCAGGGCCGAATGGCCTATTCCTAATTCGTATGCTCGTAAAAGCACTTTGTAAACAGTGACACAAACTCTTGTGTTAATTCAAATAACCTCTTAGGTAGAGTAAAAGCAAGAATGCATTTGATATTCCCTTTTGAGCAGCACTATGCAATTAATTCAGACCGAATGGATTTTATTAATAACTTGATCATTCATCAAGTATCAACAAATGCCTTTGGAATTTTTTTGTTGAAGTTAGTTTGTGAAGTCTGTAGAATAATGTCTGATTGCAAAGTGATTTACCAGAGCGTTACTGCATAAGGCTTTATGGATTCATTGATCCTTCTCAGCTGCCTTTCAATCTATCTATTTTAAGACATCTTTGGGACTGAGCCTATCATGCTGTTTCAAAACACCTGGCCTTCAGAAAGGTTTTGGCCATTCTATTAAATATTAGTACCACATATTGTTTTTAGTGTGGCCCTGATAATTCTGCAGGGCTGAAGAGCCTAACTTAACATATTGCTGACAGATGCGATGTTTCATAGCAGTTCTACATTTATTTGAGTCTTGCTGTCTGTTTGCATTTAAAAGTGCTGATTGGCTGGGAAGTTGATGGGAACTATAGGCTCCCCAAGCAATTCCAAAAATGCACAAGGCTTGAACATATTCGTTTTGTTGGCAGAGAATAGGTTGCTGTGTATAAATATATGTTGCTTCTGCCAAGTATAAATGAGCCACGTTACGAGCTTGACTGATTATCTTAAACTGGTTGATAACATAACTCTTAGTGCAATCAAGATTTTTCAGCAAGCGTTGCCCAACCGCAAAAGCACACCTAGCAGTGGACATTTTGGTTCAGGTTTTGCAAGCGCGGGCTGGTTAAGTGTGGTCTGTATTCTGCCTATTACGAACAGCCAGAGGAACACGCTGTTTGATTCAATTAGCCAATCGCTGGGGTGTACGGCCTATGTACTTCGCATTGCACCGGCACTGAAATTTGTACACTACATTGCACAGTTGTGTGGTAGGTGCTTTTGGACTGATGGCATCTGCAATATTTTGCTTTAGCATTTAAAGTTTGTATGTATATGGGGAAATTTACATCTCTACTTGATGGTTGTGAATGGATTGAGTGCTAGTTGGCTAAGCTACAATGTATAATTAAAATGAACATACTGATTCATTATTTGGAAAGCCAGCTGAGTTTTTTGTCTGATAATTTTAGTAACTGTCTGCGAAATTAACTCTATTAGATACACCTTAAGAAAATTAATAATGGATATATCATTCATTATTGTAAAATAAGAACCCGTTATATAAATGTGTGTAAGCTGATTTTGTATTTGGTAGCACGAACAAACAGATCATTTTATGTTGGAATTAATTTGTAACCTTAAAGGTTTTGAAACATAGAAAATAGGAGCAGGGGTAGGCCATTCGGCCTTTTTGAGACTGCTCTGCCGCTCAATATGACCATAGCTGATCCTCTATCTCAGTGCTGTACTCTCACTCTCTCCCCGTACCACTTGATGGCTTAAGAGTCGAGTAATCTTATCTATTTTCTCCTTAAGTATATTGATTGACTTGGCCTCCACTACCCTCTGTGGTAGAGAATTCCACAGGTTCACCACCATCTGAGTGAAGAGGTTTCTCCTATCTCAGTCCTAAATGGTCTGCCCCGCATCACGACCCCTTGTTCTCAAACCCCCGGCCAGGGGAGTCATAATCCCTGCATCCAGTCTGTCAATCCCTGTCAGAATTGTATACGTTTCAATGAGATCCCTCATCGTTCTTCTGAACTCCAGTGAATATGGGCCTCGATGGCCCAATCTCTTTTTTCATATGACAATCCTGCCATCCCTGGAATCAGTCTGGTGAACCTTCGCTGCACTCCTTCTATGGCAAGTACATCATTTCTTGGGTAAGGAGACCAAAACTCCACACGCTACTCCAGGTGTGGTCTCACCAAGGCTTTGCACAGCTGCAGTAAGGCATCCTTGCTCCTGTACTCAAGTCCTCTGGCAATGAAGACCAACGTACCATTTGCCTTCTTAATTGCTTGCTGCACCTTCATGCTTGCTTTCAGTGATTGGTGTACAAGGAAACCCAAGTCCCTTTGTACATCAACATTTCCCAGCCTATCACCATTTAAAAAATATTCTGCCATTTTGTTTCTCCAACCAAGTGGATAACTTATCCACATTATACTGCGCTTGCCATGTATTTGCTCAATCACTCAGCCTTTCTAAATTGCCTTGACAGCTCTTAATACACTCCTCACCACTCTCATTCCCACCAAGTTTTGTGTGGTCAGCAAACTTGGAGATATTACATTTGGTTCCCTCATCCAAATCATTAATATATATTGTGCTTGGGCCCCAACTATTCAATGATCCCTGCAGCACCACACTAGTCATGGCCTGACACTCCAAAAAAGACCCATTCATTTCTACTGTGTTTCCTGCCTGCTAACCAATTCACAATCCAAGCCAATATATTACCTCAATCCCATGTGCTTTAATTTTTGAACACTAACCTCTTATGTGGGACTTTATCAAAAACTTTCTGAAAAATCAAATACACCATATCCACTGGTTCTCCCTTATCTATTCTGCTAGTTACATCCTTGAAAATATGGAATAGGTTTGTTGAACATGATTTCCCTTTCATAAATCCATGTTGACTTTGCCTAATCTCATTGATCTTTTTTAAGTATCCTGTTATCACATCCTTTATAATAGACTCTAGCATTTTCCATACTACTGACATTAGGCTAACCGATCTATAATTTGCTGTTTTCCCCCTCCCTCCTTTTTTTAAATAGTGGGATTACACTTGCCACCTCCAATCTGCTGGGTTTGTTCTAGAATCTACAGAATTTTCGAAGATGTCAACCAATGCATCCACTACTTCCATGGCCACCTCCTCTAGTACTCTTTGTCGATTATCAGGCCCTGGGGATTGATTGGCTTTCAATCCCATTAATTTCTCCAGCACTATTGTTTTAGTTATACTAATATCCTTCAATTCCTTCTTCTCACTGGACCCTTGGTTCCCTAACATTTCTAGGGAGTTGTTAGTGTCTTCCTCTGTGAAGACAGAACCAAAATAGCTGTTTAATTCCGCTGCCATTTCCTTGTTCTCTATTATAAGTTCTGCCGTTTCAGACCTACATTTGTCTTTGCTAATCTTTCTTATTTGTAGAAGCTTTTACAGTGCTCTTTTATGTTCCTTGCAAGTTTACTCTCATACTCTATTTCTGTCCTCTTAATTCCAATCTCTTGGTGGTCCTCTGCTGAATTCTAGACTGCTCCCAATCCTGAGGCTTGCTATTTTTTCTAGCAACTTTATATGACTCCTGTTTGGATCTCATACTATTCTTAATTTCTTTTGTAGCCATGGTTGGACCACTTTTCCTGTTGTGTTTTAGCACCAGAAAGGAATGTGAACTGTTGCAATATGTACATTCATCCCTTAAATAACAGCCATTGCCTGTTTATTCTCGTATCTTTTAATGAAGCTCCCAATCTAACTTAGGCAACTCATGCCTCATAATTTTGTAGTTTCCTTTGTTTTGATTTGGGACCCTAGTTTCAGATTGGACTACTTCACTTGCGTCCTAATGAAGAATTCTGTTATTTTATGGTCACTGTTACCTGAAGGACCCTGCTTGACAAGATTATTAATTAATCTCTTTGCACAGTACCAAATCTAGGATAAGCTGTTCCCTTGATAGTTCCTCGAAATAATGGTGTGGAAAACCATCTCATGCACGCTCCAGGAATTCATCCGCTACAGTATTATTGCTAATTTGGTTTGCCCAGTCTATATATAGATTCAAGTCATCCATGATTGGTACGTGCATCTCTAATTTCCTGTTTAATGCTGTCCCCTACCTAACCATTACTGTTTGGAGGGGTGTGTATGTATGTGTATGTGTGTGGACTACAAGGTTTAAATTATCAAAAGAGTTAGGCATGAAAGGCATTTGAAATGCTAATGGACGACCTAAGTAAAGGGTGATTTGTATTTGAGGATAAGTGGAGAGGTGTTTGGTTTTCAAAGAGACATGGTGGGATGTTTAAGCCTAACAAGATAAATATGGCCAGCTATAATGTTGATTTTTCCCAAAAGTGTTCACCATAATGACAACATAAGATTTTTATATGGGAAAAGTAAATTCCAAAGACGTGGGGGTGCAATGAGATTTCTAAATTAAAGAAGGAGAAATATACTTAAAGAAGGATAGAAGGCTGAGGGATGGCCATGAGAGATCTGAAAGGTACACTCTGTGAAACTTTGGGAAAAGCCTCCAGTCACTTTGCAGAAGTCAGCTCTTCCAGTAACCAAAGTTGTTAAAAACTTTTGGATATCCACTGTCGAGCGGATGCTTGTTGTAACCTTGCTGGATTGTCTCTATAAATTTTAAATCTATTTTGGATTGTTGCCTTAAAGGAGGTGTGTAGTTGGGAGTCTGGTTAAGCAGGAATTTTGAGAATTGATATAATAATTAACTGTGTAACTTTAATCTTGTATATCTGTTTCATTTTCTTTTGTTAATGTTTTATTTTAATTTTTGAAGTCCCTAAAATTGTTAGTGGACTGATTGCTTCTGAATTCAGTACACAAACCTTCTTAATAAATACAAATTCCAAAACCATTGTGATAGCGTGGCCAAGTTTCCCTTGTTGATATGGTCAGCCTAGCAAATACCACTTGTCCTGGCATAACAGCCCCTTGTTGCTTCTTAACACCACCCAGACTGATTTACATCTAGATTTTCTGAGCAAACATCCTTTCTCACTGTTGCACTGATTTCATCCTTAACTAATAATGCTACACCACCTCTTCCTTTTTGCCTCCTTCCGAAATATTGAATACCCTTGTACATTCAGTTCCTAGCCTTGGTCACTCTGCAGCTATGTCTCCATAATCACAATCATATCACACCCGTTTACATCTATTTGCACTGATAATTCATCTACCACATGCTCCATGCATTCAGTTACAGTGCTTTTAGATGTGTAAAAATGTTAAAAAGACATTTTCTTTTGTACTATGGCCCTATCTGCTGCTAGCCCTTGTTTCCTCTGCCTTCCACTTTTGTTTTCCATTTTTCTGTCTTTCACTCCTATCTTTGTTTCCCTCTCATGTCTCCCTGCTCAGGTTCCCATCCCCTGCCAATCTCGTTTAAACCGCCTTCCCACAATACCAGGAAGTACCCCTGCGAGGATATTAGTCCCATTCCTGCTGGGGTACAACCCGTCCAGTTTGTTCAGGTCCCAATCCCCCAGGAAGCTAACATCCCTCCCTCCTACACCATCTCTCTAGCCATGCATTCATCTGGTCAGTTCCCCTATTCCTGATCTTGCTACACATGGCACTGGGAGTAACCCTGAGGTACTACCTTTTGAGGTCCTGCTTTTTAATTTATTTCCTAGCTCCCTATATTGTGCTTTCACGACCTCATCCCTTTTTTTTACCCAGGTTGTTAGTACTGATATGAATTCAGAATTCTTTGGTCTCATCATTGTGTCAAGGCAGAAAGACACAATTATGACCATACGAATTAGTGGTAGTCCACTCAGCCCCTCGAGCCTGCTTTGCCATTCAATAAGATCATGGCTGATCTGACTGTAATATCAACTCCACATTCTCACCTACCCCTTATAATCTTTCACTTCCTTGCTTATCAAGAATCTATCTACCTCTGCCCTAAAAATATTCAAAGGCTCTGCTTCCACTGCCTTTTGAGGAAGTGTTCCAAAGACTCATGACACTCAGAAAAAATTTCTCCTCACCCCTCTATTAAATGAGTGACCCCTTATTTTTAAACTATGACCCCTAGTTCTAGATTCTCCCACAAGAGGTATCCTTTCCTCATATGCCCTGTCATGACCCTTCAGGATCTTGTATGTTTCAGTCAAGCCACCTTTTTACTCCAGTGGATTCAATCCTAGCATGTCCAGCCTTTCCTCATAGGATGACCCACCAATTCTAGGTATTAGGCTAGGAAACTTTCTCTGAACTGCTTTTAAGGTATTTACATCCTCCTTGAAATAAGGAGACCAATACTGTTCTGATCTGGTCTCACCACTGCCCTGTATAACTGAAGCCCTATTTTTGTATTTAATTCCCCTCCCAATACACAATAACACTGTCTATTAACTTTCCTAAGTACTTGCTGTACCTGCATACTAACCTTTTACGACTCATGCACTAGGACACCCATATCCCTCTGCATCTCGCAACTCTGCAATCTTTTACCATTTAGATATGATGCTTGTTTATTCTTCCTGCCAAAATGGACAATTTCAAATTTTCTCACATGATATGCCATTTGCCAGATCTTTGCCCACTTAACCTACCTGTATCCCTTTGTAGCCTCCTATGTCCTCTTCACATTGTACTTTCCTACCCATCTTTGTTCCATCAGCGAATTAAGCAACCATACCTTCGGTCCTTTCATCCAAGTCATTTCTATAAATTGTAAAAAGTTGAGGCCCCAACACTGATTCCTGTGGCATACCACAGGAATACAATCTTGCCAACCAGAAAATCATCCATTTATGCCTACTGTTTCCTGATAGCTAGCAAATCTTGCAACCATGCCAGTATGTTAGCCCCAAACAATAAGCTTTTATTTTCCACAATAATCTTTGATGTGGCACCTTATCAAATGCCTTCTAGAAATCAAAGTACAGTACATCCACTGGTTCTCCTTTATCAACACATGTTACTACTTCAAAGAACTCCAATAAATTGGTTAAACATGATTCCATTTTGCAAAACCATGTTTATTCTACCTGATTGCCTTAAATTTTTTCAAGTGCTTTGCTATTACCTCTTTGATAATAGCTTCTAGCATTTTCCCTATGATGGATGTTAAGCTAACTGGCTTATAAATGTCTGTCACTGCATCTCTATTTGACCTATCTCTTAATCTATTTCACCAGTTCACTTTAGGTCATCCCCCTCTACTTTCATGCTCCCATAATTGCCCTTTATTTAACTTTAATGTACAAGTCTAAGACCCACTCTTCTGTCCCTCAAACTGAATGTAAAATTCATTCATATTATGATTGCTGCTACCTAGGGGTGCCTTCGTGATGAGGTCATTGATTAATCCTATCTTATTGCACAGCATTAGGTCTAGTATACCCTGCTCTGTGGTTGGTGCCAGAACGCGCTGTTCTAAGAAACTGTCTCAAAACATTCTGTGAATTCCTCATCGAGGCTCCCTTTGCCTATCTGAATTTACCAGTCCATATGTGGATTAAAATCCCTCATGAGAATTGCCATACCTTTCTGACGAGCTCCCATAATTTCTTCCTTTATACCTTGTCCTACTGCGTGGGTACTATTAGGAGCCCTGTACACCACTCCCCCAAGTGAATTCTTGCCTTTATCATTTCTCACCTCTACCCAAACCACTTCTGCATCATGGTTTCCTGAACTTAGGTCATCCCCCTCTATTGTGCTAATACCATCATGAATTTAAAAAGCCACCCCTCCACCTTTCCAAGCTTTCTGTCCTTCCTAAATGTCATGTACTCTTCAATACTCAGGTTCCAATCTGTCATCCTGCAGCTATGTCTCTGTAACAGCTATCAGTTCGTACTTATTTATTTCGATTGGCATGGTCAGTCTACTCATCCACACAGGTAGCAAGCACCTCATACCCGTTAGACAAAGTCAGGGCTGAAACTCGTCCATCATTACATGCTGGTTCCCCTTATCTGCCTGATTTGCGGTCAGTGGTCAGGCACAGGAGGATGTGAGTAAGTCTAAAGTTCTGCCTAACCTAAGGGGTGTGACTGATTGACATTCTTGGAACCAGGAGTCATGAAGCTGATATTTTTCACATTGTGAGCTTATGGGTGTGAGTGTGAGTGGGTTCTGTCTGTGTGACTGATTTAATTGAATTGGAGTTAGACTGTAAGGTTGAAATTATCAGAAGAATTAGGTGTAAAGCAGACTTTTGAAATAGAGATGGATAAGTTAGGATGAGGGTTCCACAATTAGGATGTGAATGAAACTTGCATTTTTAGATAGAAGGGGTCTTTGATTTTAAAATGGGTGGTAGGATGTTTACAACTAACAAGGTAAGCAAGCTCAAGCAGTATATTTATTTTTCCTGAAGGTACTGACTATATTGGCAACATGAAAGGGTTTTATATTATGGGACAAGTACATTTCCAAAGACATTTGGGACAATGGATGTTACACATTAAAGAAAGAGAAACCTATATAAAGAAGGATGGAAGGCCAAGTGGGGGTGGCTGTGGAAAATCTGGAAAGGTACGCCATGTAAAGCAGCCTTGGGGAAAAGCCTCTAGCCACTTCTGCAGAAGTCTGCTGTGCTCCAGGAACTAAAGCTGTGTTAAAAAGTGTTTGGGAGTCTACTGTTGAGTGGGACTGTGGTAACCTTGCTGGACTGCTTATTTAAATTTAAAATCTCCTTTGGATTGTTGCCTTAAAGGGAATATGTAGTTGGAAGTCAGGTTAATTAGGAATTTTGGGATTTATTATAATATCAAGTAACTGTAACATTGCCTGTGATTGAATTCTTTTATTTTGTTAATATTTTATTTTTTTAAATCTCAAGGTTGTTCGTGGGCTCATTATTTCTGAATTCATTGCACAAATCTTCTTGTGATAAATACAAATTGCAAAACATTATGATAGCGTGGCCAAGTTTCCCTTGTGGATTTGCGCCACCTGGCACACATCACCTGCCACACTATAACACGGGTAACTGACTCTCTTCCACCACCACCACCACCACCAATGCCCCCCAGTGTCCGCAACTCAGATTCCAGATCCGCAAGTCAAAGCTGAAGTTGCCCAAGATATGGTTGCCCGGTATTGCATTGCATTCCAAAATTGTGCCACATTCTTCACATTTAAAAAAAAAATCTGTCTTATCCCATACCAGTTCCATACTGACTCTGAATTGGTTTGCTTGGCCACTTCTACAGGCAATCAATTGAATCAAATCATTATACTTCAGAATTTCAAGATGAAGGTCTACCCCTTGAGAAGGTGGTGATAGGCAATAAATGCTGGTTTTTACATGGCCTACACAACCTGAGAATTAATTGAGAGGAAGAAAGTAAAATGCTTAATTTGTTTAAAAAATGTCACGGTCTGGAGTGCATGGTAAGCAATGCATACAGTTTCTATTCGAACCCAACAATGAGAATAATTGTTATTGCTGTGGCAAGCTCTTTCCATTTGTGGTGCACTTCAAATTGTGCTGCTTGGAACATGTAGATTGCATATCAGCTAATGTAAACTGTATTTTCCTGTGAATCTGACTAAGAGTTGAGAGAACATTTGAATAGTAACTAATGATTTTGGAGAAACATAACTGAGAGGAACAAAGATATAGCCCCTTTGCTTCAGTGTACACCCTTGCATGCAGGGCTGAATTGCAGTCCTGGTCTCGCCACTTTATCCCCAATCTCAACTATGCTGTGATGGAGAAATAGAAACAAGTGACTGTGTGTGTGTGTCCTTCAAGGAGAATGACCAGTGCACTGTGTTATAGCATCGAACTGATGGAAGGCTGTGAATGGGTTGCCTGTCCCCTCATTTGAGGATAGTGCCGAATGTGGAAACAACAACAACTTATATTTATTAAGTGCCTTTAATGTAATAAAATGCCCCAAGGTGTTTAACTGGAGCATTATGAAACAAAATTTGATCCGAGGCTGCAAGAGATATTGGGGCAGGTGAAGTCAAAGAGAGGTTTTAAGGTGCTTCTGAAAGGAGAGGGGCGAAACAGTTGGGATGAGAAATCCAGAATTTTGGGCCGAGGCATCTAATGGTACAGACTCCATTGATGGGGAGGAAGAAGTGAAATGCACAAAAGAGTAGAGTTGGAGGAATGCAAAATTCTCAGAGGGTTGTGAAACTGAAGCAAGTTACAGAGATGGGAATGCAAGATGCCGTGGAGGGATTTGAAGAGCAAGGAGAAACACCCAAACAATGGGGAAAACAGATATGTCAGCCCTTGCGCTTAAACTAAGTGCAAGAACAAATTGTGTCATCAGTTATACAGGTCAGCTAACATACGTCAGCCTATTCCACCCAAGCTGTTTTTAAGAACTAATGATCTGTATCATATTCTATATCTTTCTAACAGAGCTTCTAACATTAGTTAAATCATAGATTGACACAGTGCAGGTGGAAGCCATTTAGTCCATTGTGACCGTGTCAGCTCTTTAAAAGAATTATGTAGTTCGTCCCATTCCCCTACTCTTTTTATTCCCCCATAGCCCTTCAAATTTTTCCCACTTCAAACATTGATCTAATTTCCTTTGAAATTGAGTCTACTTCCACACTTTGAGGCAGTGCATTCCAAAACATTAGAATTTGTGTTAACAGTAATGGGCCATAACCTCTGATTTGGGGCATACTCCAAAGAAGTGCTGGGGAGTCCCTGTGGAAAGTTCCCAGGTAAGAGTTTGCACAGAAATTGCCAAGAAGTGCACACTTCCTCTAAGCAGTTGCGTTGCACTGGGAGCCATCCGAAAACGTAGTTTGAATCGCAAACTTTGGTGTAACCCTGGCGGAACCATCCAATAGTTACCTAGAAAAAGTTAGAAGCATTAAAACCTCCTCTAACTTCTGGGTAAATATTGTAAAGACCCTGACCGATTCCCTCCCACCCCTAACTAACCAACCCCCCCACGCTATTCCCCACCTGACGTCCTGCCCCCATGGGATTCCCCCACCCGCATGGGATTCCTCACTACATCCAACTCACATCCCTGAAATTCCAACCCCCCCCCCACCAGCCCCTCCTGATGTCAACCCTGCTCCACCCCCAGGAATGTCCAGCCCGCTGCATCCCCGTCGATGTCCAACCCACCCACCTGACCTCTGAACACCCCAACCCCAAATCCTCTTTACTTACCTTAGGCACTTACCTTCTCCCTGGCCTGTCAATTTCAATGGGACCTTTAAATTTACCTGCTTTACAGCAGCTAGTGCTGTTTTTAAAAAAAAAAGGGGGTGTGCCATCCTTCAATTCGGCAGTGCTGGACTTTGACGTTGGACTAAAGAGACAGCTATGCAGCCTGGATCTCTCTCAGCCTGAGGTTGAAGGTCGGGCGAGACAAGCACGGAAGAAATTTGGCATAGATAAGTGGGCACGGAGTGGCAATATGGCGCTGATTGCCACTCTGAGGAAGTTATGGCCCAATTATTCGCACCTTGCCTGTTTACTTTGCCAGTTATCTTAAATCTGTGTTCTCTGGTAACTGACCATTCTGCCACTGCAAACAGTTTCTCCTTATTGACGACTCAAAATCATGAATCTCCCCATAATCTACTCTGCTCTAAGGAGGTCTCCCAGCTTTTCTAGTCTCTCCATGTAACTGTAATCCTGGATCCCTGGTACCATTTAAGTATGTTTATCCTACATGCACTCCAAGGACTTGACACCTTTCCTAAATGTTGTACCCAGAATTGGACACACTGCTTCAGCTAGAGCCTCATCAGTGATAAATAAATGTTGAGCATAACTTTCTTGTTTCTTTTACTGTCTCCAATTATATGAACCAAGAATTATAGATTTTTTTTTTAAAAAGAACCTTAGGAACTTGCCCTTCCACTTTCAAATATTTTTTCATGCATGCCCCCAAATCTCTCTTCCTGTACATCCTTTACAATTGTACCTTTTATTACCATTCTGAGCCCTGGGGGACATCGATATTTTCTTAAACAGTTAAATTTAACCTTTATTAAATTTTTGAAAAAATGGTTTTAAGCACATACATGGGGTTACAAATTACTACTATGATAGCTCCTGGCTCCCCTAGTTAGTCTAACTCCCAGTTATACCTCCGTTAAGGCAACAATAAGACACACAGATTTTAAAAGTCCCAGGCAAAGTAACACGATACCCTGAACAGTCGAATTCAAAGTGAGTTTCCTTCACTTTGCTTCAGTGTAGACAGCAACTTGAGGCTTAGTGACTGGAGGCTTTTCATGCTTTAGATGTTAGGATTCCTTTTTCTTACACACAACCTCATCTCCTTTATACAGGTTTCTCCCTTTTTAATGTAAATACTATTGTCCCAATGTGTCTTTTCAACTCTACTTTTCTAATAATAAAAACCTTTCATAGTACCAATTTTATCGGTAAGCTTTGTGGAAAAATAAGCACACTTTGGCTTTTTCTGGTTAAGCGTAACATTTTATCACCTCTTTTAAATTTCAAATTATTCTGGTTTATCTAAAAATGCAAATTTCCCTATTACACCTTACATTCTAAAACATCAGCCATGTTTAACTATTAAACATTTCAAACCTAGCTTCGCTTCTTGATGCAACAAAGGCGTCAGACCAGCTGTCTTTAATTCAACTAAGCCTTTCACTCACCCTCTCTCCCTCTCTCTCACACTCTCTCTCTCTCTCTCTCTCACACACGTGTATGCCCCCCCCCCCCCCCCCCCGCGTATACGTGCCCCCCACCCTCCCGCCGGCGATAAATTCCAATAACATTATGAAAATTATTAATTATATTTTCTGACAGACCTATTGACTAAAGCCATTAATTTGTAAATATTCTATCTTCCTTGGCAGCTGTATTTGTATGGGAAAGCAATCTGTACCATGTCTGACCACTTAAATGTTAGGGGGAAAAAGCAAAATTTGCCTCTTTTAGTCAATACGTTCAAAGAAAATTAGAGCTATATCTTGATTGTATTTGAGTCTGAAGCCAGCACAGATAAGTTGCAGGTTAACTACTTCAGCATACAGCCTTAAAAGGTCAGTTTTATGTTCATGGCAAATTAGGGGAAACCTTTTTTGTTTTTGATTCTGAGGAGGATATTGGCTTGTAAAATGTATTTGTGGGTCACAATGTTCCCTTGACTATTTAATGTTTATATAAATCTGAGTTTACAGTCCAGCTGTAACCAATTTTTTTCTGTAACCATGACCAAAAGGTTGGTTAAGCTATGCACTATGTCCTAGTGATGGTAGAAATACACTCGACAGAGACTTGTATTTATATAGCAGCTTTTTAAAATAGTGTAACATTGCAAGAAGTTTCGCTGATGGTCAATTTTCTCTGATAAAACTCCAATAAGGAGCTATCAAGGCTAGATATTAGACTTAAAACTTGGTCAGTGAGAGTGTCTTCGACCAAGTAAAAGGTGGAAAGGTTTAGGGAGGAAGTTCCACAGTTTGGATCCTGGACAGCTGAAAGCGTGGTTGCCAATGGAGTGAACATATGAAATCATGGATGCTTAAGAGGCTACAGTTTGATGAATACAGTGTTCCCAGATGATTAAGGCTGAAGGCAGTTACTGAGATAGAAGTGAGACCATGGAGAAAATTAAGGATGAGAATTTTAAATTTGAGGTGTTACTAGACCTTTTATTCTTATATAGGATGTTATGATGTGGCAGGTGGTATGTGCCAGATGGATTAAATCCAAGTGGGAAACTTGGCCATGCTATCACAACGGTTTTGCAATTGTAATTATTACGAGAAGATTTACGCACTGAATTCAGAAGTAATGAGTCCGCTAGCAGCTTTAGAGATTTTAAAAATTAAATTAAAACAATTAACTGAAGAAAAATAATTCAAACACAAGATTGAAGTTTTGATATTATAACATCCCAAAATTCCTAATTAACCTGACTCCCAACCACAAACCCCATTTAAGGCAACAGTTCAAAATAGATTTTAAATTTAAATATGTTACCACAGCACCCACTAAACAGTGCAATTGCAAAGGCTTTGTAACACCACTTTAGTTACTAGAACAGTGCCTCTTCAGAGTGGCTAGAGGCTTTTTCCAAGCCTAGTTCACATCGTGTACCTTTCAAGATTTTACACGGCCACTCCCCTGTAGCCTTCCATCCTTCTTTATATATGTTCCTCTCTCTTTAATGTATAAAATCCCATTGCTCTACATGTCTTTGGGAATGTACTTCTCCCATACTATAAAAATCTTTCATGTTGTCAATATGGCCTTTTTTCCTTTGGGTAAATTAAGTGTATTGCTTTGTCTGATTTGTCTTGTTAGTTGTAAACATTAAGCTATCCCATTGAAAATCAAACAACCCCTTCACTTAGCTAAAAATGCAAATTTCTTTCACGCCCTACCTGTGGAACCCTCATCCTAGCACATCCATCTCCATTTCAAAAATCTGCTTTACACCTAACTCTTTCGATTTCAATGTTGTAGTCTAAGCATCTCTAGCCTAATTACATTGGTCACACGCAACCATCCACACTCACACCGATAAGCCAACAATAATAATATGAAAAATATGATAGTTTTGTGACATGGGTGTGGGCGCCTTTGACAAGGCCAGCGTTTGTTGCCCATCCCTAATTGCCCTTGAAAATGGTGAGCTGCCTTCTAGAAATGGGTCAATGTAGGTCAAGTGCAGAGTGACGGCTGAAAGGGACTTGGTGTGAGTCAGGATATGGGCAGCAGGGCTTTGGATGAGCTGAGGTTATGGAGAGTACAAGATAAAAGGCTGGTCATGAGCGCATCATGGTTGGGGATGGGAAATAAGGTTCAGTTATGTGAGTAGCCCATGATGTTGAATCCAAGCAAATACTTAATTTGACAATCAAAAGCATAACAAGTGCTTTGTGAAATGGATTAGGCATCATTTTTGAGTTCGGTATGTTCATACTTTGAATGATGCAAGCTTATTTTTGATTGTTTCAATGACTCTGAAATGGTGTGTGCCAGGTTGCTGAATATCCTGCTAAGCTCATTCCTGTAAAACAGATCTTCAAGCCATCACTTCTGGTCAGGAAATCAACAGTTGTCATGCTATTTCTGCCACATTGATCATTATTAAATGTTATTGTTATGGTTTGTTCACTCAGCTAAAAATCTTTCTTGATTTGAAATGAAGGGTAAGAATGACCGAGGAAGTGGAGATAATATGCACTTGACATACTGCAAGAAGCTTGATTTGTGAACAATACTTATTTTACACTTCAATCATTAATAGGCTATGATAATGAGAATGATTGATTGCATTACAGCATGTCGCATGACTCTAACAACTCAGGTGTTCTTTCGGATGAGATGTTAAACAAAGGCCAGGTGGACATAAAGGATTCCGTTGCACTATTTTGAATAGTAGGGGAGTTATCTCTGGTGTCCTGACCAATATTTATCCTTCAATCAGCATCTCAAAAAAAGATTACCTTGCCGTTGTCACACCGCTGTTTGTGGGAGCTTGCTATACTCAGTTGGCTGTCACATTTCTTACATTATTGCAGCAATTGCACTTCAAGTACTTGATTAGCTGTAAAGCACTTTGCAATGTCCTGAGCTTGTGGAAGATGTTTTAGAAATGTGAATCTTTTTCCTTTTCTTAAAAGTAATTATAGAAGCTTGCATCACAGGAGAATGCCATATTGTGGTCCATCATGCCTGTGCTGGATGAATGTACATTTACTTTCTGTAGATTAAAAATTCTTTGGATTAAAAGATGTTCAACAAATCTTGGTTAAAGATGAGTTCTGGGATAGGTAGCATCTTCATTTACTTGTAAATGAGTTAATTGTGGATTTTCTTTGAAATCTTAGAGGTCAGACCCACAGCTCCTTGCCCAGTTCTACTATGCAGATGAAGAGCTAAATCAGGTTGCAGCTGAACTGGATAGTTTAGATGGACGGAAAGACCCACAAAGATGTACGCTGCTGGTCAACCAGTTCCGTTCCTGCCAGGTAACTGTGACAATCGCACCATCATTTACATTAAAGTATATTGCTGTTGGGGTTATTCTCATTTATTCATAATCTGACATCTTTAAGCAGTATCATTTCCAAGTCACCCCAGTGTGATTTGGGATGCATATCACATCACTTGGATGCTGGTTCAATATCCTGAAACTCCCTACAACGTAGCAAGAGTTGCTTCATTGCATGGATGGCAGCCTTACCACCATGACCTCAAAGCAGCCATGGATGAGCACTAAATGCTTGCCTTAACAGCGATGTCCATAACCTGAAGAATATATATATATTCTTTAAAAGTAGTGAGTTTTAACTGTTTGAACACACTAATGGTTTGAAATTGTACAAGCTCAATATTTTAGATAATAATGGAAAACTATCTCTTTCTTGGGTAGCAGCCGAGTCCTAAATATTAATTCAGTGATGAAATGTATGATAATTAGAATTTCATGAGAATTGTTTATTTGGTACTTTGCACAAGTCCTGCCTCTTTTTTAAAAAAAGTCCTATTTTTATTTTTGACGTGATTGGAAACTCTTAGGCATTATGAGTACGGTAGCATAGTGGTTATGTTATTGGATTAGTAATCCAGAAGCCTAGACTAATAATGCACAAACATGAATTCAAATCGTCCCACCGTGACCGCTAGGGAATTTAAATTCAAGTAATTAAATAAAATCTAGAATAAGTAGCTAGAATCAGCAGTT
Source organism: Carcharodon carcharias (assembly GCF_017639515.1). Classification (NCBI taxonomy): domain Eukaryota; kingdom Metazoa; phylum Chordata; class Chondrichthyes; order Lamniformes; family Lamnidae; genus Carcharodon; species Carcharodon carcharias. The sequence goes on from NC_054470.1 coordinate 190,952,205, forward strand.
GTTGGAAAAGCCCATCTGGATCACCATTAGAAGAAATTCTGGCTGCGTGAGACTCCAGATCCATGGCTGTGTGAATGACTCTTAACTATTCTCTGAAATTACCTAGCACGCTACTCAGTTGTATAGTGATGGACAATAAGTGATGCCCTTGTTAGCGGTACTCATACCCTGTGAATGTATTTTTAAAAAATTCATGTGCAATTCAGCTAAAGTCCTTTGAAACAAATAAACGGTACTGTCCTATGCCTGTTGGTACAGGAATCGTTGTGCTATCTTAGGTGATTCTGGTAACTAACCAGTTAACAAGGCCATGGTTTGGATCTCTGCCAAGCTTTTGCAACTTGAGTAAATAAATTATTGTACCTTCTAATGCAATCACCATTTTTTTTAACCAATCAATGTGTGAATTTGTTTTTGAAGTGAGTCATTAATACTTGAAGTGCCACTGTGCAGAGTTCAATGCATGTAGTTGAAGGTTGTACAGTATGAATGCTAACTAGAAACTCATCTATTACTTTGTTTTAGAAATCACTGAAAACATCTAGCTTTTTTCAGAATTATTCAGTGATTTATTTTGACCTAAATTGTAATTTAAATGAACTTCTTCTAGAAGCCTGGAACATACTGGCATAATTTATATCCATAGTAACCTCAACCCTTCAATAGCAACAATGCAGTATTTAGTGGCACTGATCTGATTAACTTCAACTTTTTGGGTCAATTTCCTGTTTTGATCATTGGTCAGGTTTCTGTTTGTTTTTTAGTTAAGTGTATACATCTCAAGTATTTTTTTAATCAACTCTGGCTTTTTACCTAATTAGATTCTACCATAAAATATTCTCATATATCTACCATGAAAATTCTTCACCCACCACAAATATCCCCTAAAACAATTTTGTCAGAAAAGCTCTCATATTTGGTGCTAACGAATCTCCTGCACAATCCTTCTCCCAAACAGAACAGTGGATTCTCTTGGACTGCTGAACATTCTGTACTCCAAATACACAAGTTGGTTTTTTTCCCGTCCGTTTTTATATTCCCTCCCCCCACCCCACCCCAAACATCTGCCATATTTATGGTCTGGACAGTTAATGTTCCAGGCTGGAGCATATTTAGTCATGTAAATAGGATGGACTCCCAAAGAATTCCAACTACTGTGCAAAGTCCCTTGTCACGGTCTCCGAACAGAAGGATCTAGCAATTATTGAACAGCTTGGAACTTTCAGGTGATCATTCCATGTGCACTTGCTGTCTTTTCCCTCCTTGATGGATAGTTACTTTGCCTTTCCTGATTCACTCTTCTGGCATATATTTTAATAGAGATTTGGTAAAGGTGCTCAAAATTGAGGGGTTTTGTTAGAGTAATAGGGAAAACTGTCCACGATAGCAGGTTGATTGGTAGCCAGAGGATTCAAATTTAAGATAATTGACAAAGATATCTGGGGGAATTGAGAGTTTTTACCAACAACAACTTAGATTTGTATCACAATTTATTGTAATGAAACGTCCTAAGGCACTTCATAGTAGCAATATTGAACAAAATGACACAGAGCAGCATAATAGGTCAGATGTCCAAGAGCTTAGGCAAAGAGGTAAATTTTAAGAACTGTCTTAAATCAGGAAAGCAAGGTAAAGAGGCGGAGCGGTGTAGGGAGAGAATTCCAAAACTTGTGGCCTAGGCAACTGAAGGCACAGCCTCCAATGTTGGAGTCCTAAAATCAGGCTTCTTGAGACCAGAATTAGATGAACACAGATACCTCTGAAGGTTGTGGGGCAGGGGGAGATTACAGAGATGGAGAGGGACAAGGCATTGGAGGGATTTGAAAACGAGGATATGAAATCAAGACGTTGCTTGACCGGGAGCCCATGTGAGTCAGCGAGGACAGGGGAACTTGGGGAACAGGACTTGGTCTGAGTTTAAATGCCAGCAGCAGAGTTTTGGATGAACTCAAGTTTACATAGAGTAGAATGTGGGAGACCAGGTAGGAGTGAGTTGGAACAGTCAGGTTTAAAAGTAACAAAGAGGTGCATGAGAGTTTTAGCAGGAAATGAGCTATGTCACTGGTGAAGTCAGACAAAGTTATAGAGGTGGAAGTAGATGATTTTAGTGATGGAGCAAATAAAAGGTCAGAAGCTTATCTTGGGTCAAATATCACACCAAGGATGCAAACGGACTGGTTTAGTCTCAGTCTGTTGTCAGGGAGATGGATGGAAATGGTATCTAGAGAATGGAGTTTGGGGCAGGGATTGAACATAATGGCTTTGGTCTTCCCAATATTTAAGTGGAGGAAATTTCTGCTCGTTCAATATTGAATATTAGATAAGCAGTCTGATAATTTAGCAACAGTGGAAGAGTTGAGAGAGATAGTAATCAGGCAGAGCTAGATATTGGCAGCATACGTGTGAAAACTAATACTGTGCTTTCAGATGATGTCACCAAGGAGCTGCATGTAGATGAGAAATAGGGAACCAAGGATACTTGGGGACGTGAGAGGGAATGGTATGAAAGGAAGAGAAGCCATTGGCTACGATTAGCTAAGAATGGAACCAGATGAGAGCAGTTCCAGTCAGCTGGATGATAGTGGAGCGAGGTATTTGAGGAGGATGATGTGATCAACCAGCTGCAGACAGATTGTGACTGATGGGAAGGGATAGTTCAACTTTGTCATAGTCATTTGTGACCTTGAGAGCTGTTTTGCTACTGTGTCACAAATTTTATATTGCTGCCAATCTAGAATGCACTGCTGGGAAGTGTGGTTGAAGCAGATTCAGTGGTAACTTGGAAAGGAATTGACATTTGTGTTTGAGCACATCCATTAGAAACATTTATTGGATTTGCAGTTTTCCTGAATTGTCTTGGCTTGCAAGAATTTCCACAACATACAAGCAGCACAGAATTCTACTTACCTTACCTGCCTAACTGATCATTCATTAGTTATTCTTACTTTACTTGGCATGGTGGATCAGCTCTAAGCTCAGAGGCTTTCTCCTCAAGTTCATGGTAGCTGGAGCCATAATACATGTTGATTTTCTTGTTTTACTGATCCTTGGATCTCCTGAATAAATAAAGTGATGCTTTGCATGTATCAGTTGTCCTTGATTATGTTAACAAATATTGATCTTTTTTTTTTAAAAAAGGTGCTCGTTGACTTTAAATCCAAACATTGTTGCTCTGAGCCGGTTTCTCAAATACTTCTTTTTAGAATATTTTGAAAAAAATATGAGCTACTGATCCCAGGTTGTGTAATTTCTCACATGTTTATCACCCCTAAAAACATTGTTGCAGTTGAGCAGTTACAAGGCTTTTTAAATGTAGACATCTGGGGCTAAATTGCCCCTCTCCCCAAGTTGGGGAGGTTGTACGTGGGCGGGCCGGAGTGAACGCTAACCTGATCGGTGCCCCCGATCGGGTGCGTGCCACCATTTCGGCCCGCCCAGCATGACATGTACCAGGAAGCACTGTGCGTTCCCTGTGCGGGCGGGGGGGATTCCCTGAGTTGGGGCCTGCTCTCTTTCGCGAAAGAGCGCAGAAATTTCCCTGAGGCACCCCCGTGCCTCAGGAAGATTAGTTTAAGTTCTGGAAAATTTAATAAAAATGAAAAAAAATTTTAGGGACATATCCCCTCATGTGAAACTGTCACATGAGCTGGGACATGACCATTAATTTTTTCAAAATTTTTATTTAATTAATAAACCCTGCATAAAACCTCATCCTGCCCATGGATGAGGTTTCATGATAAATGCGAAGGCCGCCTGGGTTCTTCGCCCGCCCACCAACCTTAATGACTTTAATTACTTTGTTAATGGCTTTAATAGGCCTTTGACGGTTCGGCGAGTGCGCAGCTGACACTGCTAGGTGCCTGCCAAACTGTCAAACTAAATGACACGTGGTGATGTCGGGACGCCCGTCCAACATCACCACGTCTCATTGAGTGGGCCCTGCCCCTGCTCGCTGATGGGATAATTCTCCCCTTGATTAGGTAGTATTGAAGTCTCTCCCCTTTCTCTATCTCAGCCCATTTGCTAACTTGCCCCCTCGCCCTCTGAATGAAGCAACATTGTCCAGTACATTTGCATTACACAGCAAAATGCAGATCAGACTCTGCCTGTTTGAGGCATTTCTGAAACAGTTGCAGCATTGCTTTTCATGTGCTATTACATTGATGGCATATAGTGTGCACCACAAAATCTTGACTAATACTGGTGTGTACCCAACTACAAGGCAATGGCATTGTGCTAGGTGGCCCGAATGGCATTCATTTGCAAGATGCAGGGAGCTTCTGGGCCAATTGTTTCTTACCAACACTTGATGTTGCTGGTGGATGTTAACTTCAGTCTAGACACAGCTCTTTGGTACCACGTTGAGAAGGGGGCTAAAGAATATTTTTGTCTTGACATCTTTAGTGACTGTGGAATAGAATTAAATATGCAAGTCAAGTCTCTGCCAGATATGGTGTGTCCAAGTAGTAGCTGATGAGTTACAAATTAAGGAGCAACAGAATGGCATTAGATGATGTGTATGATCCAGGACAAAGCTGTGATGTGGATTTGTGGCAAAAAGAGGAAGCAGCTGCAAGATGTGGCCTACTTTGACCTGTCATTTAGCTGGTGGGGGAGTCTGTCTTGTAACATACACAGTTTCAGCTGGTTAGTTTTCATGGTACCTCTGCACACTTGGAATACTTGTGAGCCCTGCTGAATCGAAAGTTTCTGGACTTGGATAAGTGAGGATTTCTCTTGCAGGGAGAGAGTGTGCACCATGTTTGGCAAACAGAAGCCCTAAAGGTGGGTATTAACTCATGAGGAACTGATTTGGAAAATCTTAAATATGCTGATGGGTTTCTGCACTTGTGACACATGTACTGACCAAATGTTCAACGTTGGATTTATCATTGTGAAGAAAACTTACCACTTATTAAAAATGTGATCTAGTTTCTATTCTTTCTATTGCACTGCTTGTTGCATAGCTAGATTGCATTTAAAATTATTGGTGTCTAATGTGCATTAGCTCAATAATAGAAAATTTGTTTCAGTGGTGTAACATTTAAAAGTTGAATTGTGTTGACATTGCAGGAATTTCCTTTTGTCTGGGTAAGTGGCTAACTTTCGTAGAGTATGTCTTTGAAAATCGAAAAGAACTAAGCTGATAAAGAAAATGAGTCAATAAATGTATGTTTATATGTTTGGAGTTCAAATCCACATGATTGAGCAGTGTGTTCACTGGAAACGGGAACAGTAGGAGTGGCAGTAATGGTACTGGATTAGCAACATTGAAGTCTGAAAATCAACATGGCAAGTGGTGAAATTGAACAGATGCTGGAAGAAAAATTACCATGAAAGTTGCTTGAGTATCCTCATAACTTAGCTGCTTCAGTAATATTCTTCAGGGAAGGCAATCAGTTTATCGAGACTAGCCTATGTTAACTTCTGAGGTGACCCATCAAGCTCCTCTGGAATAGGCAATGAATATGGTTTAGATGCCCAAAGCATTTTTTTAAAATGGTTTTGATCAGTATATTTTCTGCCTCTTGAAATTTCCATCCTGTGCTGAAGGTTTCATTAGAAAATTAGGTGATGTAGCATTACATTCCACTGTTTTGTGGCAAAATATGTTGAAACAATAAAGTATACTCCATAGTTGTTGCTCTGAAATCATTTATCTCTGCACAGTTTTGAGAAGAACTTCTATTTCTCTAATAATGCCTTTCCAGACTTCAGGATTTCCCAAAGTGCATTGCAGCAATGAGGTACTTTTGAAGTGTCAGTGTTGTAATGAAGGAGCGGTGGTCAAATCACATACTTCAACTGAGGCTAATAATGTACAGTGCTTCAATTACTGATAATCGGAAACTAAAATAAAATCTGGAAACACACAACTAGCCAGCCTTGATTCTCGAATGTTTCAAAAAAGGACCCAACCTGATATGTTAACATCTCAGCTCTCTTCAGCGATTGGCTGACTTGCTATATTTGGCAACTTTTTAAGCTGAAGTCCAGCTATCTTTTTTAGATGATGGTTGTTCCTGAAGTTTAATTTTATTAGGCAAACTACTTGAATTCTTTTTATACAAATAATCCTTGTATCTACGAAGTGCCTTTCACACCAAAATGTCTTTTGCACACAATTACTAATGCAGCACACATAGGTAATTCCATATAGTCTTCACATCTGCCTAAGTTCTCATATTGATTTTGCACAGGAAACAGAAGGGAAACGGTTAATGTTGATGCTGCCATTTAGTTTACCACATAGAGATTTGTGCAAAGAACTAATACATGCTTGTTCTAAAAATTCAAAACATTTTTTTTATTCATTCTCGGGATGTGGGCTTTACTGGCTGGGCCAGCATTTATTGCCCGTCCCTAGCTGCCCTTGAGAAGGTGGTGGTGAGCTGCCTTCTTGAACCGCTACAGTCCATGTGGCGTTGGTACACCCACAGTGCTGTTAGGAGAGGAATTCCAGGATTTTGACCCAGTGACAGTGAAGGAATGGTGATATATTTCCAAGTCAGAATGGTGAGTGACTTGGAGGGGAAGATCTAGATGGTAGTGGTCATGGGTTTGGAAGGTGCTGTCGAAGGAGCCTTGCTGAATTCCTGCAGTGCATCTTGTAGATGGCACACACTGCTGCTACTGTGCGTCGGTGGTGGAGGGAGTGAATGTTTGTGGATGTGGAGCTAATCAATCGGGCTGCTTTGTCCTGGCCCAGTTCAGTTTCTGGTCAGTGGCAACACCAGGATGTTGGTATTGGGGGATTCAGTAGTGATAATGCCATTGAACATCAAAGGGTGATGGTTGGATTCTCTCTTGTTGGAGATGATCATTGCCTGACATTTGTGTGGCGTGAATGTTACTTGCCACTTGTCAGCCCAAGCCTGTCATAGTCACAGAGATCGACTGTACAGAAAAAGGCGCTTTGGCCCATTGAACCTGTGCCGGTCAAACAAGTACCTAACTATTCTAATCCTATTTTCCAGCACTAGGCACATAGCTTGTATGCCATGGCATCACAAGTGCACATCCAAATACTTCTTAAATGTTATGAGGGTTTCTGCCTCGACCACCCTTTCAGGCAGTGAGCTCCAGATTCCCACCACCCTCTGGTTGAAAAAATTCTTCCTCATCTGCTCTAAACCTCCTGCCCCTTACCCAAAATCTGTGCCCCCGAGTTATTGATCCCTCACTGAGGGCAGAAGTTCCTTCATGTCTACCCTATCTATGCCCTTCAATTTTATACACCTCAATCATGTCCCCCCTCAATCTCATCTACCCCAGGCAAAATAACCCCAGTCTTATCCAATCTCTGCTCATAATTAAAACACTCCAGCTCAGGCAACATCCTGGTAAATCTCCTCTGCACTCTCTCTAGTGCAATCACATCCTTCCTATAATGTGGATTCTAGAACTGTATGCCATACTCTAGCTGTGGCCTAACCAGATTTTATACACTTCCAGTATAACCTCCCTGCTCTTATATTCTATGCTTTGGCTAAGAAAGGCAAGTATCCCATAAACCTTCTTAACCACCTTATCTACCTTAAGGGACCGGTGGACTTGCACATAAGGTCCCTCTGATCCTCGATACTCCCCAGGAACCTATCATTCATCGTGTATTCCTGTGCCTTATTTGTCCTGCCCAAGTGCATCACCTCGCGCTTAACCGGATTAAATTCCATTTGCCACTGATCAATCCATCTGGTTAGCCCGTTTATATCCTCCTGTAATCTAACGCTATCCTCCTCACTATTTACCACCCCACCAATTTTCGTGTCATCCGCAAACTTACAGATCAACCCTCCAAATTCAAATCTAAATTGTTTATATATACCACAAACATCAAGGCACCCAACACTGATCCTTGTGGAACCCCACTGGACACAGGCATCCAGTCACAAAAACACCCCTCGACCATCACCCTCTGCTTTCTGCCACTCAGCCAATTCTGGATCCAATTTGCCAAATTTCCTTGGATCCCATGGGCTCTTAGCTTCATTCTCAGTCTCCCATACGGGACTTTTTCAAGAGTCTTGCCGAAGTCTAGGTAGACTACGTCAAATGCATTGCCCTCACCTATACTTCTTCAAAAAATTCAATCAAATTGGTCAGACATGCCTTCCCCATAACAAAACCATGCCGATTGTCCTTGATTAATCCCTGCCTCTCCAAGTGTAGACTAATTCTGTCCCTCAGAATTACTTCCAATAGTTTCCCCACCAGTGAGGTTAGACTGACTGTAGTTCCCTAGTTTATCCTTCCTCCCTTCTTGAATAACGGTGCCACATTGGCTGTCCTCCAGTCCTCTGGCATCTTTCCTGTGGCCAGAGAAGTATTCAAAATTATTGCCAGCGCTCCTACTATCTCCTCCCTTGCCTCACTCAACAGCCTAGGATACATTTCATCCAGGCCTGGAGATTTATCTGCTTTTAACCTGCCAAACCTCTTAGAACCTCCTCCCTTTCTATGCTGATTTCTTTTAATTATATCACAGTCCTGCCTGATTTCCATACCCACGTTGTCCCTCTCACTTGTGAACACCGACACAAAGTATTCATTTAGAACTCTACCCATGTCTTCTGGCTCCACACAAATTACCACTAAGTCCTATCTTAATGGGCCCTACTCTTTCCTTATTTATCCTCTTACTCTTAATGTACTTGTAAAATAACTATGGATTTTCCTTTATTTTACCTGCCAATGTTTGTTCATGTCCCCTTTTTGCTCTCCTAATTTCCTTTCTAAGTTCTCCCCTACACATTCTATACTCCTCCAAGGCTTCCACTGTTTTGAACCTTATCTGCCTTAAGGTTCCCTTTTTCTCTTTATCCAATCCAGTATATCCTTCGACAGCAAAGTTCCCTGAATTTGTTGGTCCCACCCTTTATCTTTACTGGAATACGTTGGCCCTGTACTCTCCCTATTTCCTTTTTGAATGAGTCCCACTGCTCTGATGCAGATTTACCTAAAAGGAGCTGCTCCCAGTCCACTCTGGCCAAATCATATCTTATTAAAATCAGCCGTCCCCCAATTTAGAACTCTGATTTCTGGCCCATGCTTCTCCTTTTCCATAACAACCTTGAATCTAATGGAGTTGTGATCACTATCTGCAAAATGCTCCCCCTACTGATACCTCTACCACTTGCCTGGCTTCATTTCTTAAAATTAAATCCAGGACTGCCCCTCTCTCAACCATGTCTCTGTGACAGCAATGAGATCATACTTCCATGTGTTAATTTGTGCCCTCAACTCATCTGCCTTATTTGTCAGACTCCTTGCATTAAAATAAATAACATCCAACCTTGCCAAACTCCCTTGTGCCTTAACTGGCCTATAATTTCTATGCCTTCTAGACTCACTTGTTCTCTCTTCTAATTTTGGCTGTGCATCTTCCCCTGCTGAACCTCCTCTCAGGATTCCATCCCCCTGCTAAATTAGTTTAAACCCTCCCCAACAGCACTGGCAAACCTCCCCGCAAGGATGCTAGTCCCATTCCGGTTCAGATGCAACCCATCTGCCTTGTACAAGTCCCACCACCCCCAGAAACGGTCCCAAAGTCCCAGAAATCTAAAGCCCTCCCTCCTGCACCATCTGTCTGGCCACTCTGGACTAACCTACTATTTCTATACTCCACTTGCGCATGGCACTGCAAGTAATCCTGAGATTACTACCTTTTGCGGTCCTGTATTTTAATCTGCTTCCTAGCTCCCTAAATTCTGCTTGCAGCACCTCATCCCTTATTCTACCTCTGTTGTTGCTACCAAATATGTACCAGGATCTTTCTGTTTGGCCTCCCCCTTTAGAATGCCCTGTAGCCGTTCAGTGACATCCTTGACCCTGGCACCAGGGAGGCAACATACCATCCTGGAGTCACACCTACGGCCGCAGAAACACCTGTCTGTTCTCCTTACTATTGAGTCTCCTACCACTATTGGTCTTCTCCTCTTTTTTTCCTCCCCCCTATGCAGCTGAGCCACTCAGTGCCATGAGCATGGATGCATTCCTGAGAGGAACCGTCACAGTCACCGTTTTCCAACACACGTAAACGGTTCACGAGCGCGATGTCCCCTGGGGATTTCCTGACTACCTGCCTGACACCTTTCTTCTGACTGGTCACCCATTCCCTCTGTCTGCACTTCCATAAGCTGTGGGGTGAGCAGATCTTAAAAACGTGCTATCCACAAAACTCCCAGCCTCATGGATGCACGTCTGTCCCTCCAGCTGCCGCTAAAGCTCTGAAACTCTGAGCTCAAGTAGCTGCGGGTGGTGGCACTTCCCACGCATATGGTCGGTCAGAGCGCAAAGAGCATTGAGGACTTCCTACATGTTGCAGGTGGTACATAACACGGGATTGAGCTGTCCTGCCATGCCTCTAATTTAATAAAAAATCTTTTGAGTTAAATAGTTTTTTAAAAAAAAGTTAAATTATTTATGTACTTTAAATAAAAACTAGAACTCTTACCTTTCCTTAGCTTAATCTATTTAAAACTGGAGAAAAACACTTACCCACTACTCACCAATCAGCTCTCACCTTTGTGCTGACAACACTTTTTGAAGCTTCCCGCACTCGCGCTTTTTCTATTCTCTCTGCCGCTCTCTCGCGCTGTCTTGTCATTTGTTATTTTCAAGAAGAACTGCCTGCAGGACACTCTTCCTAGACCGCTTCACCGTGATGCTGACTGTGGGACGCTCTTCCCAGACGCTGGATATTGCCCAGGCCGTCCTGTACTTGGACAAGGACTGCTTCAGTGTCGAGTCACGAATGGTGCTGAACATTGTGCAATCATCAACGACCGTCCCCACTTCTGACCCTGTGATGGAAGGAAGGTCATTGATCAAGTAGCTGAAGATGGTTGGGCCGAGGACACTACCTGGAGGAACTCCTGCAGTGATGTCCTGGAGCTGAGATGACTGACCTCCAACAACCACAACCATCTTCCTTTGTGCTAGGTATGACTCCAACCAGTGGAAAGTTTCCCCCCTGATTCCCATTGACTCCAGCTTTGCTAGGGCACCTTGATGCCACACTGTCAAATGCTGCCTTGATGTCAAGAGCAGTCACTCTCACCTCACTTCTGGAGCTCATGTCCATGTTTGAACCAAGGCTGTAATGAGGTCAAGAGCTGAGTGGCCCTGGTGGAATCCAAACTGGGTGGCAGTGAGCAGATTATTGCTAAGCAAGTGCTGCTTGATAGCATTATTGATGAACACTTCCATTACTTTACTGATGATGGAAAGTAGACTGATGGGGCAGTAATTGGCTGGGTTGAATTTGTCCTGCTTTTTGTGTACAGGACATACCTGGGCAATTTTCCTCAGCCGGGTAGATACCAGTGTTGTTGCTGTGCTGGAACAGCTTGGCTATGGGCGCGGCAAGTTCTGGAGCACAAGTCTTCAGTACTATTGCCAGAATCAGGGCCCATAGTCTTTGCAGTATCCAGTGCCTTCAGCCGTTGCTTGTTATCACATGGAGCGAATCGAATTGGCTGAAGACTGGCATCTGTGATGCTGGCGACCTCAGGAGGAGGCCGAGATGTATCAGCCACTTGGCACTGCTACCTGAAGATTGTAGTGAATGTTTCAGCCTTATCTTTTGCACTGATGTGCTGGGCTCCTCCATCATTGAGGATGGGGATATTTGTAGATCCTCCTCCTCCAGTGAGTTGTTTAAATATCCACCATCATTCACACTGAATGTGGCAGGACTGCAGAGTTTGTGGGATTGCTTCGCCCTGTCCATTACTTTTTGATTATGCTGTTTGGCATGCAAGTCATCCTGTGTTATAGCTTCACTAGGTTGACACCTCATTTTTTAGGTATGTCTGCTGCTGCTCCTGGCATCCCCTCCTGCACTCTTCATTGAACCAGGGCTGATCCCCTGACTCGATGGTAATGATAGAGCGGGGGATATGCCAGGCCATGAGGTTACAAATTGTGTTCGAGTACAGTTCTGCTGCTGTTGATGCTGATGGCCCACAGCGCCTCATGGGTATCCATTCTTGAGTTGCTGGATCTGTTTGAAATCTATCCCATTTAGCACAGTGGTAGTGCCACACAACACGATGGAGGGTATCCTCAAAGTGAAGGTGATATTCGCCTCCACAACCACTGTGCAGTGGTCACTGCTATCGATACTGTCATGGACAGAATGTCTATGGCAGGCAGGTTGGTGAGGATGAGGTCAATTATGTGTTTCCCTCTTGTTGGCTCCCCCCTCCACCTGCCGCAGACCCAGTCTAACAGCAATGCCCTTTAGGACTCGACCAGCTACTGAATATTTGTTGTTTTTTTTTTGCAAGTGTCTTCAACTACTTGACCTAGATTTATTTTTTAGCCACAGTACAGTCTATAGTACAGTGATAAAGAGCCATGGCTGGAAGATGGTTTTGGTTTTTTATTATTCGTTCATGGGAGGTGGGCATCTCTGGCTAGGCCAGCATTTATTGCCTATTCCTAATTGCCCTTGTTCAGGGGGCATTTAAGAGTCAACCACATTGCTGTGGGTCTGGAGTCACATGTAGGCCAGACCAGGTAAGGACAGCAGATTTCCTTCCCTAAAGGGCATTAGTGAGTCAGATGGGTTTTTATGACAATTAGCAATAGTTTCATGGTTATCATCAGACTCTCAATTTCAGTTTTTTTAATATATTGAATTCAAATTTCACCATCTGCCATGGTGGGATTTGAATCCAGGTCCCCAGAACATTACCCTGGGTCCCTGGAATACGAGTCCAGTGAAAATGCCCCTATGCCATCGACTCCCCAGTTGTTTAAGTGCCAGAATTGCACTGTCTCTACTGGTAGGTATAATTTTGGAAATATTTCAGAAAGCATTATAAACTGCTTGACTTTGCAACCTGCTGGTATTGCTCTGATGTTGCAGTGGAGAAAAGAGCTCCATGTGACCTCTGACTCCTGATTATCAGTGAAATTTAAGAAGTTAGGGAGAAGCTAATATTTAGTTATAAAAACAAAAAAACTGCAGATGCTGGAAATCTGTCGAAGGGTCATGAGGACTCGAGGCGTCGGCTCTTTTCTTCTCCGCCGATGCTGCCAGACCTGCTGAGTTTTCCCTCTAATATTTAGTTGTTTGTTCTTGGGATGGGCTCAATGCTGACAAGCTCACATTTGTTGGTCATCCCTGAAGGTGGTGTTTGACCTTGATTTTGAACTGCAGCAACCCTTATGGTAATAGCATATCTGCAATTGTGTTGAACAGGGAATCATCGGATTGTGACCATATCAGCGGCAGTATATTTTTAAGTGAGGATTTGGAGGAAAAATTCAAGGTGGTGTGATTCCATGATGCAGCTGCTCTAATTGCTTTCAGTGTAGAAATCATGGAGCTGGACAGTGTTATTGGAGGAGAGGCAGGTTGGGGGATAGATGAGTATAAACAGTACAACAGGCCCTGAAATATTTTGTTTGAATTTGTCACTCGCACCATTCCAGAACCTCTTCCCAACTGGCACTAAACTATCAATAACTAAATCATTAGAAACTTTTCTTTTATTCTTTCATGGAATGTGGGCGTCGCTGACAAGTCCGTTTGTTGCTCATCCCTAATTGCCCTTCAACTGAGTGGCTTGCTAGAGCATTTCAGAGGGCAGTTAAGAATCAACCACATGCCTGTGGGTCTGGAGTCTGTAGGCCAAACTAGCTAAGGATAACAGATTTCCTACCCTAAATGATATCAGTAAACCTGATGGGTTTTTACAGCAATCAACTATGGTTTCATGGTCACCATTACTGAGGCTAGTGCTTAATTCCACATTTATTAATTGAATTTAAATTCCACCCATGTCCCCAGAGCGTTAGCCTGGACTTCTGGATTGCTAGTCCAATGACAGTACCACTAGGCCATCATTTCCCCTTGTATTGCACGGTAGTGGACCAAAGTTATTAAACTTATTTAAGCGATTGGTACCAGTGAATTTGTGGGGAAAAAATGCACCTGATTTCAGCACTTTAAAGTTATACTGGTTCGTTCTGTGAATGAACTTTTTAGCTGAATTGCTTCCACTTCTACCAGTACCAGACGTGTCGCCATCTGCACATTGCCCTCGTGTGATGTAGCTCAGAATACGCTTTCCTGATTTCCAGAATGCTTTACAGAATTCCAAGTGACAACCATGCATTGTGAGATATTTGTATGTATTTCCAGCACAAACAGATTTAGTTCAACAGATCCATGGTGCTGTTCATGCTCAACACAAGTCTCTTACCACTCCCCTTCATTTAATCCCATCAACATCCCTTTCTTTACCTTTTTCCTTCATGTGTTTATCTAGTGAATTTATCAAGCTTTTTTCCACCCTCAGTCTTTGCTATTCTAGAGAAGAGCCCCAGCACGTTCAGTATTTCATGATAGGATTGTAACTAAACTAAGAAGTTTACCTAAGAGTGCAGAAGAGGTTTTCAAGAATGTTTCCAGAGGTGAGAGACTTCAGCTATGAGGATAGATTGGAGAGGTTGGGACTGTTTTCCTTGGAGAGGAGAAGGCTAAGAGGAGATTTGATAGAGATGTTCAAAATCATGAGGGGGCTGGACAGAGTAGATAGGGAGAAGCTGTTCCCACTCGTAAAAGGATCAAGAACAAGAGCGCACAGATTTAAAGTGATGTGAGTGGTTCGAGTCTGGAATGCACTGCCTGGAAGTGTGGTGGAGGCAGGTTCAATCAAAGCATTCAAGAGGACATTAGATGATTGATTAGAAACAATGTGCAAGGGCACAAGGAAAAGGCAGGGCAAAGGCACTAGGTTATAATGCTCATTTGGAGAGCCGGTGCAGACACAATGGGCTGAATGGCCTCCTGTGCCGTTAAACTTCTGAGACTCTGAATCCTTGTAAATCTCTGCACCTCCTTCATTGTCTCTGTATCCTTTTTTATAATATGCAGACTAGAACTGTTCACAGCACACCAAGTCTGGTCCAAACAAAGTTTTGTAAAAGTTTCACAAGACTTCACTGCTTTTCAATTCTATCCAGCTGGAAATAAACCCCAGTGCTTTATTTGCTATTTTTTCTCATGGCCTTGTTAACTTGTGTCCTGACAATATAAATGAACGAGCTGCACCGATATGAAGTGTGCAATGGTATTCATGTAACACAAAAACAGACAAATAATATGAAAAAAATCAGAAGGATACAATTAATAGGAACCTGTGTCATATGTATTGTTTAATAGATTTTGATGATATGCTGGTCCATTTTGGAAGATCTGTTTCTGACCTCCTTTAAGACAGGTATGACTGGAATGCTTGCTCTCTCTTGTTTTTCAAAAAATTAGGATAATGTGCTGAATATAATCAACCAGATAATGCAGGAATGCATTCCAAATGAACGAGCAAACCGGGATTTCTGTGTCAAGTTTCCAGAGGAAATACGGCATGATAATCTGGGAGGACAGCTTTGGTTTGGAGCTGAGGTAAGTTGTTTCCTTATGTTTCATCTCTTGGTTAAATCTCAGTGAAACATTTGCTCGTTATCTTGGCCCATGCATACAAAAATAGTTGTCTAGAAACTTTCCACATGCAGTAAAATCACGGTGAGGCGAATCCCAGGTGATCCACCCACAGATTTGTGTGAAGCGGAGCTTGGTGATAGCCTTGGGGGGCCCTTTTCTTATATCAATGTTTTTCTATGTAACCTGATATGCCTACAAACGTGGCCTGTGTCAAAACCTACAGATTCAAATGCCGAATGAAAATGCAGTAAAGTAGTAAATGTGTGGAAAAAGTCTTTATTCAATTTGTTCAGACCTTACAATAACCTGACCTTGTAAAACGTCAGAACTTTTGCATTGAAAAATGTTTGGAGTTAGCTATGGAAAAAATCTGAAATCTTTATCTGCTTGCGCGAGTGGGCATGTGTTCGCCGGACTCTTTAGGGTAATCGGCTTCCTTGCGTCCCTCGGAGAAGAATGTACTGCATCTATGATTTGTCACCTACCAGTTCTGTTGTGCAGCGTATGGCAGCATCCCCCCTCTAAGTTTCCATAATTGTCCCTGCTGGAATTTCCATGCAGGCCTTAGGCAGGCGAGCAATGTCTCACCCAGCTCTTCCTCATTCTCGACATCTTGTGCAGTCCTAAACTGTTTGAATCCAATCTCTGATTGACAACACAACTTTCTCACAGGTTTAGCAATACACGCAGGTTTTGCAGGTCCTTTTTACAGGGTGATCTAGATGTCAAACAATGGTTTGCCCAGCCCTCTTATGATTTTGTACCCATGTGGTCCAACCTCACTCTGTTTGGACAGCATAGTCAAACAACATTGCTTAGATAATTTCAGCTACCAGTGTGGAATTTCAGTTCATCATGGCCATCGTTCTATGGGATTTGCTATTTTGACAACTCCAATATAACCGGAATTTTGTGTCATCTGAGTTTGACTCATCGCGATTTCACTGTTGATTATCTAATGACTAAGCCAAAAGCTAATAATAATTGGTGATCACAGGAACTAAGAACATGAGATCAGAGCAGGAGTAAACCATATGACCTGTTGAGCCTGGTCTGCCATTCAGTACAATCATGGCTTATCTTGGGTTTCAGCTCCACTTTGCCACCTGCTCCCCTTTTCCTTGATTCCCTGAAAGACCAAAAATCTGTTTATCCCAGCTTTAGATCTAATCAATGATGGCACATTCACAACCCACTGGGGTAGGGAATTCCAAAGATTCACAACCCTCAGATTGAAGACATTTCTCTATTTTAGCTCTAAATGAATGGTTCCTTATCCTGAGACTCTGTCCCTGACCAGCAGAAACAACCTCTGTGTACTCTATCAAGCCCCTTCAGAACCTTGTATGTTTCTGTACACCTCTCATTATTCTAAACTTCAGAGAATATCAGCCCTATTTGCTCAGCCTCTCAACATAGGACAACTTTCTCATCCCAGGGAGCAATCTAGTGAACCTTCACTGTATTGCCTCCAATGCAAGTATATCCTTAAGTGTGCAAACCAAAACTGCACACACTAGTCTAGGTGTGGTTTCACCAAAGCCCTGTATAATTGTAGCAAGACTTCTTTATTCCTGTACTCCAACCCCCGAATGCTTGCTGTACCTACATACTAACTTTGAGATCCTTGTATGAGCACACCCAAGTCTCCCTGAATATCAACATTTACAAATTTCATACCTTTTATAAAAAAAGTATTCTGCTTTTCTATTCTTATGACCAAAGTGAATAATTTCATACTAGCCCACACTATACTCCGTATGAAATCTTGTTGCTCACTCAGTTAACCTGTCTGTTTCTTTGCAGCCTCCTCACAACTTACATTTCTACTTAAAGAAGTTTGCTGACAGTACAAAGATATGTTAACTCTGTCTCTTCATCCAAGTCCTTTAATCTAGATTGTAAATAGCTGAGGCCCAAGTACTGATCATTGCAGCACTCCCTTAGCCACAGCCTGCCAACTTGAAAATGTCCCATTTTATGCCTACTCTGCCCTGTCCATTAATCAACCCACTATCCAAACTAATATATCACCACAGTTCATGAGCTCTTATCTTGTTTATGAACTTTTTGGTGTTGCACCTTATCGAATGTCATTTGGAAATCCAAATATACTACCTCTATTGAGTCCCTATATACACCTGGCGAGTTATATCCTCAAAAAAACAGATTCCCCTTTTATTTTCCCTTTCATAAAACCATATTGACTTATCCCACTGATTTTATAAATGCTTTGTGAAGATTTCCTTAATCGCTGTGGCGGAAGTGCTGGAATCTGATGTCAGGCTCACTGACCTGTCATTCCCTGTTTTCCCCCTTCCTCTTTTCGCATAGTGGTGTTACATTTGCCAACTTCCAATCTGCTGGGATCATTTCAAAATCTAGGGAATCTTGGAAAGAGACATTTGTCAAAACTTTTTGTCTTGCACTCAGGACAATTCACAAGAATACCAAAGTTAAAGAGAACAACTATTTGTATCGTATGAGAAGAGAATGCTGATTTATTGGCAAGTGGAACTGTGGTAGAGGTGTTGCCATGGAGAATGCACTAGCTGATGGTGGCTGACAGTTAACTGTGAAGCATTGTTTGAAATTTAAACCAGGAGCTTGACTCTGGTCAAGACATTACCCTGAGGAATGAACCAGCAAACAGCTGTCACTTATTTTGTTTAGCTGAAACAGGTGCAATGTGTGTACATGTTCTTTCTGTCTGCAAAGAACGGGCCCGTGTATTAATATATATAGCTTCCAGTACATGCAAATGTGCCACATTGCAAGCCTGACTGACAATCTTAAATTGGTTGTCAGCATAATTCTTAGCATACTGAGGATTATTTAGCAAATGTTGTCCAAACACACCAGCCCATGCTTGCAAAACTCAAAACACAATGTCCAACATTCAATGTGGCTCCGTGATTGGACAACATTTGCTAAATAATCCTCGGTGTGCTAAGAATTATATTGATAACCAATTTAAGATCGTCAGTTGGGCATGCAGTGTGGCACATTTGCATGTACTGGAAGCTGCACATATTAATACATGGGGCCCTGTTTTTTTGCAGACAGACAGAACGTGTACATGCATTAGCTGAGACAGGCACAAGTTGCTGGTACATTCCTCTGGGCAATACCTTGACTAGAGTCAAGCTGCCTGGTTTAAATTTCAAATGATGCTTGGCAGTTAACTGTCAGTCACCAACTGGTGCATTCTCCATGGCAGCACCTCTACCACAGTCCACTTGCCAATCAATCAGCTCATTCTCTTATACAGTATAAACTGTTCCCTTTAAATTTGATATTCTTACAAATTGTCCTGAGTGCAAGATGAAAAGTTTCGACAAAATGTCTCTTTATTCAGCAATACTCAAGTTCTGTACTACCAAAAGATTATTTGAATTTTGGAAAATCATAACACATCTACCATCTCTGCAGCTAACTCTTGTGGAACCCCAGAATGTAGGCCATCAGGTACTAGGGATTTGCCTGATTTTCGACCCTGGACTTTCTCCAATACTTTTTCTCTGATAATTAATTACCTTAATTTTCTCTCACCTTTTTAACACCAAGCCGTCTATTCCCGGTATGCATCTTGCATCCTCAATTGTGAAATAGGCACAAATTATTTGTTCAATGTCTCTGCCATTTCCCCATTCCCCATAATTTCCTGTGTCTGCTTCTAAGGGTCCAATGTTTACTATAACTACTCTCTCTCTTCCTTTTTATACATCTGTAAAAGTACTCTCAATCTGTTTTATATTCCTGGCTAGTTACTGTCATTCTATTTTTTTCCCCTTCTTATCAACCTTTTGGTGGGCCTTTTGGTTTTTAGAACACTCCTAATCCTCAGACTTGCTGTATTCTTTGCAATCGGTGGTCCTTTTGGTTTTTAGAACACTTCTAATCCTCAGACTTGCTGTATTCTTTGCAATATTATAAGCTGCTCCCTTTAATCTGATTCTACCCTTCACTTACGAGTTAGCCACTGATGCATTGTTCTTGCTGAGCTTTTATTTTTCAATGTAATGTACTTTTGTTGAACATTTTGAATTGTTTCGTTAAATGTTTCCCATTGTAAATGTTTATTTACAGCCCTGCGTTTTGGTCTATTTAACATTAGCCAGTTCTTCCCTCATTCCTAGGTAATTGACTTCGTTTACAACTCTTGTTTGTGATTGGAGTATTTTGCTTTCAAACATAACAATTGTAAATTCAATTTAACTGTAAAATTAAAAATGAATTCAGTTGTTTTACGACCATTATTTCTCAGTGGATCTTTGCTATGAGATTACTAATTAACCCTGAATTATTACACAATACTAGGTCTAAAATAGCTTTATCCCTAGTTGATTCCACAATGTACTGCTCCAGAAAACTGTCATGAAAACATTCTACAAACTTATCTGGATCATTCTTTGACTGTCCCAGTCTATATGAAGATTAAAGTCCCCCACAATCACTGCATTGGCTTTGTTGGATGCTCTTGATAATTTCTTGTTTAATGCTCTATCCAATGGCATAACTATTGTAGGGAGGTGCCTATAAACTACTCCCATCTGCTTTTCTATCCCTTTCTATTCCTAATTCTGATTCTACTTCATGATCTCCTGAGCCAAGATCTTGCCTCACTAATGTCCTTATGTCATCCTTTACTGTTAGGACTACCTTTCTTCCTTTGCCATTTTGTCCGTCTGCTCAAAATGTATACCCTGGATTTTTTTTTCCCACCGCGGTCACCCTGTAACCATGTCTCTGTAGATATGAACCATTTATCTCTATTAGTGCCATTCAACCAGTTTAATGTGGGTGCTTTGTATATTCAATTAAACAGCCTTTAATTTCATTTTTTTAACTCCTATTCTCTGCATGCGCCTTACTGAACAATTACTGTTAAACTTTGTCCTTCCCTGTCCCCTTCTGCTTGTGTGCCCCTGCATCGCTGCGCTATTCTGTTGCCTCGACTTTTCTCCTTGGTTTTCTAAATCTCCCTTCAGCCAAATTCACCCCTCCCTCCAACTCCCCACTTCTACCAACTTAAAGCTCTATCTACATCCCTCGTTATAAGGTTTGCCATGACACTGGTTCCAGCCTGGTTTAAGTGAAGCCCACCCCAGTGCTCCAGCTCTCTGTTTCCTGAGTGCCTGTGTCAGTGCTCCATGAATCAAAACCCCTTCTTCCAACACCACTCTTTGAACCATATGTTGAATTCTTTAATTATCTGCTTGACCCCCTATGCCAATTGGCACATGGCTCAGATATCAATCCAGAGATGATTGCCTTTGTTCTGTGTTAATATGAATCCTAACTGTTCAATCTCTCAGGCAGAGCTAGGAGCCATATTCTGCCATGTCGTTAGTTCCTACATGGACCATGATAACTGAATCCTCCACCTCCCTGAATACTTAACTTAATGAAATAGTCCTCCAATCAAGATAATACCTCTGGCCTCGGAATATGAGTAAATTTGCCTTCCATTTTTCTCCTTCCCCCACCTCGCCTCCCACCCACTCCTTATAGTAATATTGTCTTGAGTTAATGAAGTATCGTTTTAGAACATAGAGCATGTTATAAATTTGTCAATTTCATTTTCCAAATTGATCTGTAAAAATATTTTAACGTGATTAACCTGTCAATCCCAGTATGGTTGTGATCTGATTCAGGTTTCTGGTTAGGAAGAGAAATAGACTTGAAGACTCTGTGGATATCTACAAGTATGCAATGCAAAGACAGAAACAATAGTCATTTGTGACTTTTTATTTAAGATGAGTGTAATATTTGTGATCATTGTTCTATAAAGTGCCTTAATGTACATTTCTTCTAAATCCAGTGTTTAGCTGCTGGTTCAATTATCATGAATCGTGAAATAGAGAGCATGGCGATGCGACCTTTGGCCAAAGACTTAACCCGCAGCCTAGAAGAAGTACGAAATGTTATCCGTGACCAGTGCCTCAGAGACTTGAATGTCTATACTGACAAAATGAAGGAGTCCCTCAAACAATTTGATGGCTTGTTTGCAGAATTTGAACTATGGTAACACAATTTTCACAAATGCACCTTTTTATCAGAGTTGCGTATGCTAATTTCTGTGTGATCTGTTGTACCTTCCGAACAAAATATATCTTCCTCTTCACCAGCCCCCTTCTCTTTGCCCCACCCTTCGACCCCACTTGCCCCATTCTAATTTTCTAACGTCAATCATGAGATGACGTGCGATAGTTGTAAGGCAGTCATGTTTGATGGATTTAACAATTGTTTTAATAAAAGATTTGAATGGATAAAGCAAAAACGCAGGCTATTTAGGTATTCAACAGGGTCCTTTTATAAAATTTCAGGTAATTGGTAAATAAACTAAACGTAACAGATGGTCAAGAAGGTGCGTGGAAAAGAAAAGATTGGCCAGTGATGTTGCTTAGATTGGAACTGGTATACCTTGGGAATCAGTGCTGGGTATGTTTTTATTCTGTGCCTGCAGGTAGTTCTGACTTGGACATCATTTTGAAATTTACAGGTAAGATAAAAATGAGGTCTTGGCAAAGGGTGAGAGAAATTTTAGGGAGCTTAGGACAGGCTAAGGAAGTGGCAAGACATATGAAGGATGGTGGATGCAATTTCTTGTGGAGAAGAATGGGGGTAATGCATTTTGAGAGCAAAGTGCTAAAATGTTTCTCTGAATAGTAACCTGTGTGTTCAAATACACGATCCCCTGAAACTGAGTTACGTGAAAGTTAAAGCATTTTCTGATCACAAAAGAAACAAAGGAATAAGAGTGCAGAGATAAAATTCTGAAAGCATTTGGGTGCCCTAATATAGAAAGAGCATTAAAGTCATAGAGCACATGCAGCATAGATCCATCAGGATTATTCTAATGCTGGGAAATGATAGTTACAATGGGAGATGTGATGCTGGAGATATTTCTACTGGACTAATGAATGATGAGGGGTATTCTAGAGAAATTTGATGGAAAAAAGTGCTATTTCCTCAAACAGTTAGAAAGGGTCACCAATTTTACACGACTACTGATGAAAAGTTAGATGAAATGTCATTATGTAAATGATTGGGGCAGCATGAAATGCAGGGCGTTTAGTTCTTTTATTTGAAAAGCAGATAGATATTTGAAGCAGAGAAAGACGCAGGGCTCGGGAGAGAATAGAACACTGAGATGGTTCTACAAAGACCTGGCACAAACACGTTAGCTTCCTGCTGTGCTGTAAGTGTCTGAGATTCATGGAGAGACCATTATCCATTTGCAAGACTTTGTAGTGAATGCTGATATGCTATTCAGTGCGGACATCACAAGTGGAGACCGATGCCGCCACATGGATGCATTTTTTTTTTTGAAAAGGGCACAAGGTAGGAATCGGAAGCAAAAACACTGGCTTATTTCCTTCTAACTCCTACTTCTCCCCCTACTCCACCTTTCTGCCTAGGGTTGCTTTGCTAACTTCCCTGACTAACATGAAACGTATCTGCAACTGTCCTGGTCAAAATGGCTCAATGCTCTCAGTGGTTAAGTTCGTTGGGGAACCCAGTTGTTTGATTTTTAACAGCCGATCTGTAAGCTACACCAAATTATCAATGAATCCATTTATCGTATTTATAAAAAGTCAACTTAAATCTGACGGTCAGCAGTTGGCTGCTGATTTGAAAACTTGAGAAGTTGTGGTTTGATTGGGTTTGTCAGCCAAGTATCAGTCATGTGCTTGGCTGATTTAGGTGACATTCCGTATGTGGTATTTATAAAAGAGGTTTCTCTTTTCTGTCCTCCAAAACATCTTTTAAGTAGTATGATTTATAGATTAGTAAAGTCAGAATTGAAATGATCCTTTACTTAACTTTGTCATGGGATTAAATTGTCAAAACTGTCAGATTTTGACAACAATCTAGTCAACTGAAATGAAACCAAATGGGTATGTAAGTGCAGTGAAATCTATACAAAAAAACACACCCAAAAAATGGACAACTGCAAAAACAGGCATGGAACCGACAATCTCAAATAACCTGCATTATAACAGATGCATACTACCCCCGCCCCCAAAACCAGGGACACTTAAATTGCAAACTATGGACAGCCTTCAATGCACCAAGTCGTTTACACCAGCGTGCAAGTACGTGTGAAGTGGTAGTGTGTGTAAAATAATACTTAAATCCTGACTTTATCCAATATCTACAACAGCAAAGAAACCCTTTAATCTCTTCTGAGATTGAATGCTTTGACAGCTCTCTCGGGTGATATAGGGATTTTTCTGTTGATGTGGATTCTGGGTAAAATATCTTAATTACAGAAAAGCTGTGAACTGCCAGTTGGAGGGGAAGGAGTCAGGAATCTAGCATTGAAAACATGGCTTGGGGGAGTTTTAATGCAATGACCATGTTGAAAATGCAGACACCTGCAAATTTGGACACCTGAAGTCCCTTGGGTGCCTGTGATTTACAAGTGTCATTTATAGAAGAGAACCTAAACCTAGTTGTAACTAGGCATTGGTAGCGACGATAATGTCTCTCTATTCACCCTGGGGGGGAAGCAAGGCCACAAATCCTTGCTTGGCCAAGTGTTCTGTTTCTGTTTTATGAAAGCTCCCTCAGCTGCCAAGTAAACCTAATGCTCCAAAGGCTGATGTCTATCTCTTAGTTAGTTGGCCTACCTTCTAATGCATCTGCAGCAGCAAACTGCCTTACTTTTGGATTTGGCCTTGATTAAAAGGTTAAGTTGTACACTGTAAGTGAATTTAACTGTGATGGGTGTAAAAAGGAAATACACTATCATAACCACTGTCACGTATGATTTTACATTTTTTTTCTCTGTGGTTTAAAGTGAAACATGCTCTGATTATTTTGGCTCATCTTTCAGTTATGTCTCTGCGATGGTACCTGTGAAATCTCCTAAAGAATATTACGTACAGCAAGAGGTCATTGTTCTGTTCTGTGAAACAGTTGAAAGGTGGGATTTGAAAATATACACTTTTTCCTTGACTATGCTGTTTTTTTTTTTACACGGTGCAATTGTATTTTAAGTTTAAAATTAAATGAAATTATTTACTTATTATTTGTTGAAAATACCCAGTCTGAGCCTGGTGAAGATTAGAATACATTGAAGTATTTGGCTGTTTAAAAACTGGTATTTTGTGGCAATTATTATAATGTGGTAATTATGTTCAATCATTTAACACCCTAGATTGATATTTCCCAGTCGGGTATTTTACAGGAGGCAGTAACTAGTTTTGTTTTGAATATATCTTTTGCTAAGATAACAGAGAAAGAGAGGATTTTCTGATGAATGCGTTATGTATTTGTGAGCTAATGATCACAGTAGTTCTTAATTGGAGGAAAGCATTTGAGGGATCATGATTCTAGCCTCATGCATAAAGAATCGAATAATGGACGAGCAGGTTATTTAACAAACTGCAAGTTCAAAACTAAAGGATGCAATTATAAAATGAGTGAGAGCAGAAATGCTAGTGTATGGAATAGATTCTTTCCAACTGTCCCTACAGATTAATGGATGCATGGAATAGACTCCAAGCAAAAGCTATTGACAAAATGAAATGAGTTAATACCTCCTCCAAAATAGAGGGTTATTTCAGATGAACATAAATGTAATTACTTCATGGAAGTTAGTTCTGGGTTGATAATGTAGCTCAATGTTTTGTTTAAAAAAAAATGCTAGATAAATGTGTTCAAGGAATACTCCCATAGCCTAAGAAAAAAAATGCAACTTAACAGTATCAGTAGTACGTGTTATTATCTTTCCCAACTTGCACACTGAGACCAGAAATAAATTGCTTTGTCTGTAAGTTTGCTTCACTCATAATGCAAGCTCAACAACATTGAGAACTCAATACATCAAGGTACTCCCACTTCTCCCTTAGTGTGTTCCTGTGTAATGTAAAATTTTATTAAGCATCATTTTATGAATGTAAACTCTCAACTACAGAAACAAAGACATGGATGATCAAACACTCCGTGAAACCCTGTTCTTGAACTTTTGGGACTGTGGTCAAGGTTATCTTACTTGATATGCTGGAGATTTGTTAAATGACTTCAGGGTTTCCCATTCAGATTGGTTTGCAGTTCATATCGGCACTGAGATAAAATAAATCAAGTAGGGTCCAAGATGAGAAAATTGCTCGTGTTCTATGAAAGCTAAGCCTGATAAGCATATGGCTTTTAACTAATACTTTTTAATTCATACCCTTCATTGACTGCTTGGAGAACTTGTGAAGGAGCGGTGTGCTTCCTATATCCGACTTTTTAAAAAAAAATTCTTTAAATTTCGGAACTGAGCAATAGTAGTTACAACATTTAGAATGGATGGGAGCGCAAGCAAAAATATAAATTGTAAAAACAAAAGTCGACACCGCATTGTCAGGACTTTAGGTATGTAGATAGATTGGAGAAGCTAGGCTGGTTCTCTTTCGAACCTCTTGCAACTCTATCAAGTAAGAGTTGTTCAAAATCGTGAAGGGTAGTTCAAAACCAATCCCATTGACAGAAGGGTGTGAGATCCAGAGGACAAAGATTTCAGGTGATTGTCAAAAAGAACCAAAGGCAACACAAGAAATAACTTTGTCACTCCATAAAGGGTTATGATTCAGAATGCACTGCCTGAAAGGGTGCTGAAGACAAATTCAATTGTGGCTTTCTGAATGGAATAAGTTCTTGAGGGGAAAAAATTTGCGGTGCTAAGTCCTCGAAGGGGGCTGTGCTGTAACAATTCTATGATCCACTATTACTGGCGGGCAGGTGAAGAGCCCAGGCGGCCGTTGCATTTTTCATGGAACCTCATCCACGGGCGGGATGAGGTTTCATGAAGGTTGTTGAAGGTTTGAAAAATTTTTTCATAGAATTCCCATCTCATGTGACGGTTTCACATGAGGGGAAATGTCCTAAAAAAATTTTTTTTTCCTTTTATTAAAATTTTTAAAACTTAAACTAATCTCCCTGAGACAGCTCTGTGCCTCAGAGATTTCTGCGCTCTTTCAGATAACCCCTCCCACCCGCACAGGTAGCGCTCAGTGCTTCTGGGCGTGTTTCACGCTGGGTGGACCTTATTGGCCCGCCCACTTAAAATGGTGGCACCTAGCCGATCGCGGGCAGCGATCAGCTGCGTGCATGCCCACGCCTGCTCCCGCACAACCCCCGCCCATGGGCAGAAAAACGTGACCTCAGGAACATTGAATGAATTAGTCCAGAAATCTAGCCACATTTTTGTGGGCAAGTACAGCAGCAGCCAGGTACAACAATCAGCAAGTAAAGGAATGACCAATCAGTGTGTTTTTAGTGAGGTTGGTAAAGGATCAAGGCAAAATACTGTGGATGCTGGAAATCTGAAGCAAAAACAAAAAATGACAATAATGCTGGAAAAACTCAGCAGGTCTGACGGCATCTGTGGAGAGAAAGACCGTTAACGTTTTGAGTCCATACTACTCCTCTTCAGAGCTAAAGGGAAGTAGGAATGTGGTGAAATATATACAGTTTAAGTGGGGTGGAACAGGTGAAGCTGGATAGAAGGCCAGTGATAGGTGGAGGCAAGGAGAGATTGCAAAAGATGTCATAAACAAAAGGTCAAAGGGATGTTAATGTTGCTGGTACTGGTTAAAGGAGAGGCTAACGGTGACATTAAGAGTAGAAGCAGAATGTGATAATAGCTGGACCAAGGTAAGCACTCTGGAAAGAACAACATGAGCAAGTGATACATGGCCCTAGTGAGGGTGGGGTGGGGGGAGGGTATGGTGGTGGGAAAAAAGGTCGAAAATATGCTGAAAGCTGGGGATAAAACAATGAATAAAAATGGAAACAAATTCTAAAAATAAGCGGAAAAAATAAATAAAAATTAAAAATGAATATGGAAAAAGGGGATCAAAAAAGGGTGAGGATGGAGGAGGAGAGTTCATAGTCTGAAGTTGTTGAACTCAATGTTTAAGTCCGGAAGGCTGTAAAGCACCTAATCGGTAGATGAGGTGCTGTTCCTCCAGTTTGCATTGAGTTTCACTGCACCAGACCAAGGACGGGCATGAAAATAGGAGTGTGTTGAAATGGCAAGCGACAGGCAGGTCTGGGTCATGCTTGCGGACAGACCGTAGGTGTTCCACAAAGCGGTCACCCAGTCTGCGTTTGGTGTCTCCAATGCAGAGGAGACCGCATTGGGAGCAGCAAATGCAGTAGACCAAATTGAGAAACACATCTTCCCTTCACCACCCCCCCCCCCCCACATTCTATAGGGAATGTTCCCTCCGGGGCACCCTGGTCCACTCCTCCATCACCCCCAACACCTCAGCCCCCTCGCACGGCACCTTCCCATGCAATCGCAGAAGATGCAACACCTGCCCCTTTACTTCTCCCCTCCTCATTGTCCAAAGGCCCAAACACTCCTTTGAAGTGAAGCAGCATTTCACTTGCACTTGTCCCATTTCCTATCAAATTGAGGTAAGTGCCAGGGCAATTCTTGACTAGGTAGTTCAAAATGTCCATCTCCTTGTCACTGTTCTTTTACACAGTGCTGGATACGGCATTGTTTATCATAGCCAAGTCTCTTGTGTGCTCTTGGGATTAGAGGAGAGTGGACAACACTGTATTCCTGATTTCACTGAAGATTTGTTGCAAAACATTGGTTATTATCCAGTAGTTTGGAACTTATTGGCAGGCGTTTCAGCTCAAACAATCCATATTGTTGATTATCCTAATCCCACGTGTCTGCTCTATTCCCTTATTCCCTTTTCCATCAGCCATCTGTATGGCCCATTCTTAAATGTTGGTGTGGTCTGTTAGAATCACTAACTCTGGTACCAGAGTCTATAGTCTTTCAAACCTCTGTTTCCAAAGGTTTTCATGTTCTCCTAAATTTCTTAGCTTTATATGGATACGGACCCCGGAAGTGCGAAATATTTTATTTGATGGGCAGTATGATCTGCACAGGCTTGGAGGGCCGAAGGGCCTGTTCTTGTGCTGTACTTTTCTTTGTTCTTTAATAGGTGTCTTCTTTGATCCTGAGCTGTTTCCAACCTCATAACTTTATCACAAAGACCACCTGTTTCTGCTCTGCTCTTGCCTATAGTGCACCAATCCATTTACCCATCACTCACGAACTCACTTATCTCCATGAGTTCTGAGTTCCCCAAAGTCTCAGTTTTAAAATGTTTGTGTTCAAACACATTAATTGGCTCACTCTCCCAATCTATAACTGTTTGTAATTCTCTAAACTCAAACTCTTGTGTCTCTTGTGTTTATTATGAAACCCAGCTTGCCTTATTCTTGAGCTAGGAGGTCAGGAACTCCCAAGTCCTGACAGTCTTCAGACTTCCTGCCCATGTGCAGGCTGGACGTAGGCTGCATATGTGCAGTTCTACATGTTTCTGTCCTTCAGGCCCAGGACAGGCCCTGTGTACCTGTGCATAAAAAATAAAGGGGGTGAAAACCTGGGTCAGGTGAGTGGGTACAGAGCGCCAGAGCCAGGTAGTGTACCAGGTTGGGAACAAGCGAGGAGGACAGGGAGAGGCCCAAAAGGAAGTCCCAGATAAGGGACAGAAACGGGTCCAGTTTAAGTTCAGAAAAAAGAAAACAGAGAAACAGGCTCCAAATTAAAGACAGGCTTGTGGGAACAGACTTTCAGTAAAGAGGGCTCATGAGATGCCTGGATAATTGAAGAGGGCCACTGGCAAAAGTATGCCTTTGGAGCAGAAGCATTCTGCTCAGCACGGCCGAAGATCTGATGTTGTGCCTGTAATTTGCTTTTTGTGTGTACGCTCGGGAATCCAGGGGAATGGAATCTCAGGAGATGCGATTGAAACTCTGGAGGTGCCTATAGTTGGTTCCACCCGAGTCTGGTAATTTAAAAGGGTTCAGGAGAAGCCCCGAAGAGACAAGCAGGCAGCAGGAGGTTGGTGACTCTGTGCTGCAGGCTGTTGAGCCAAAGACCCCTTTGGAGCAGGGGAACGGTATCTCAGAAGGTGAGATTGAAACCCTGTGAGGTGGGCTGCAACTGAAGCTGTCAAAGTTGGAGTGAGTTTTGCAAAGAATTCCAAGGTAAGATCTTTGAAGCTGAAGATCGGAAACCCTCGTGACAAAGTCGAAGTTTCAGTGAGATTGGTTGACTCAGCTAAAAGCTGAATACTGCGGCTGCTGGAAATTCGAAATAAAAACAGGAATTGCTGGAAAAACTCAGGTCTGGCAGCATCTGTGGAGAAAGAGTTAATGTTTCAAGTCCGCATGATTCTTCAGAGTTGATTCAGTGTTTACTGATGCGAGGGTGGCTTCTGGAGAAATCCATTGAATCTGTTTTGGTTGCATTTGGCATGTATTGTGCAGTGGTGTGCTTGACCACGGTTTACTTGTTAATTCACATGTTCCTCATACTTACCCTGTATGTTAGAGTGCAAGACAGATCTTGTAAATTATTTTATCATTCTGACCACATAAAGTTTATTCTTATTTGTTCAAAACCTGTGGGATCTTCTGGCTCTCTTCACTGAGCAAGTGTCTTAAATCTCAAATTTTGTCTCCTTCAAACAAAAAACGCCATTGGTCCCTAACTGGATCTAATCATCAACTTGGGGTCTGGTCAAGGACCATAACAACGTGCAATTCCCTTTCTGGCACCATTGGCAGCCACAGTTTCAGCTGTCTAGACCCTATTCTCTGGAATTCTAAGCTTCTCCATCTCTCACCTCATCTAAGACCCTCTTTAAAAGTGCACTCTTTGACCAAGCCTTAGGTTACACATGTTAATATCCTCCTTTGGCTTGGAGTCCATTTTTGTTTGAATACTCTTCTGTGAAGGGTCCTAAGGTGTTAAATCTTTATAAATGCAACTTGTTATGCCAATGTCCCCAAAAACAGGTAAGGAGCATTTGGAACCCTTTAAGGGTTTCTCTGTGTATCCTACTACTGTAGCAGTTTGATAGAGCACTCTTGTCCCTTAAGGATTTAATGTGAGGTTGAATAATTCACTTGGATTGATAGAACATAATGGACAGAAGTCAGTTTCTATTCTACTGGCAAAGTATTCTGGCAATACATTTCAAAGCTTAATCATGTAAGATGTCCTAACATGGTTATAGAACAACATGCAAATGACGTTATTGAAAAAAAATTGCAAAAGGTCAGAGTAACTTCAGATATTGTTTCAACCAAGTGCATTTGCCTTTGCAAATGTAACCTGTGCACATTTTGTCACAGTGATCCTCAGTTGGAATGACTAACGTACTCAATATCAAAAAAAATACTTGATTTTAAAAATCAATCTGTGTGTTTTCATTGTATAACTCTGGTTCTAAAGGCCAGTACTTCATGCTGCATTTATACTATTTTTGGGAATGTAAACTGGTTTTGGATGTCCACAAATGCAGAAGTGACTGTAAACTCAACAACATTACCAGCACTGAATCCCCCACCATCAACATCCTGGGGGTTTCCATTAATCAGGAACTTAACTGGACGGTACCATATAAATGCTGTGGCTACAAGAACAGGGCCCAAAGAAAACAGAGGCCTATGAATCCTGTACCTTCTCAATCTGCTGTCTTCATCTACATCAAATGTGCAGACGCTGACTTTCCAGATTGGGACTCCTGAGCCGCATCAGGCGATGTTTAACACAGTTGACCACTAAGGTGCAAACCGCCATCTCTTGAAATGAAAGGCTGCCAAAAAAAAGCACAGGTGAAAAGCTGGGAGTTCTGTGGCAAAAACTCATCACCTGACTCCGTAAAGCTTACTGTCCACAACAACACTGAAGAAGCTCAACATCTAGGGCAAAGCAGCCCGCTTGGTCGGCACCTCATGCACCACCTTAAATATTCACTCCCATCACCACAGAGCAGCAGTGTGTAATATATACAATATGGACTGTGTCACAAAACTATAATTTTTATATTATATGAACATAGGAATTAGGAGCAGGAGTAGGTCACTGGGCCCCTCAAGCCTGCTCTACCATTCAACATGATCATGGCTGATCCTCTATCTCAACACCATATTCCCACTGATTTGAATGTAACCTCAACCCCACATTCCTGCCTACCTTCAATAACCTTTCAGCCCCTTGTTAATCAAGAATCTATCTAGCTCTGCCTTAAAAATATTCAAAGCCTCTGCTTCCACAGCCTTTTGAGGAAGAGTTCCAAAGACTCTCAACCCTCAGAGAAAAAAGTCCTCCTCATCTCTATCTTAAATGGGGGAGCCCTTATTTTTAAACAGTGACCCCTAGTTCTAGTTTCTCCCACAAGAGGAAACATCCTCCCCACATCCACCCTGCCAGGACCCCTGAGATCTTAAAGGCTTCAATTAAGTCGCCTCTTACTCTTCTAAACTCCAGTGGATACAAGCCTAACCTGTCCAGCCTTTACCCATAATACAACCTGCCCATTCCGGGTATTGGTCGAGTAAAGCTTCTCTGAACTGCTAATGCATTTGTATCTTTCTTTAAATAAGGAGACAAGTACAGCAATATTCCAGATATGGTCTCATCAATGCCCTGTACAACTGAAGCATAACCTCTCGACTTGTGTAATCAATTCCTCTCTCAATAAATGCTAACATTCCATTAGCTTTCCTAATTAGCTGCTGTACATGCATACTAACCTTTTGTGATTCATGCACCAGGACACCCAGATCCTCTGAATCTCCGAGCTCTACAATCTCTCACCATTTAGATCATTTTTATTCTTCCTGTCAAAATGAACGATTTCATATTTTCCCACAATATACTCCATTTGCCAGATCTTTGCCCACTCACTTAACCTATCTATGTCACTTTGTGGTCTCCTTACATCCTCTTCACAACTTACTTTCCTACCTATCTTTGTGTCATCAGCAAATTTAGCAACCATTGCTTCGGTCCCTTCATCCTCGTCATTTAAATAAATTGTAAAAAGTTGAGGCCCCAGCACTGATCCTTATGGCACACCACTTGTCGCATCCTGCAAACCAGAAAAAGACCCATTTATGCCAACCCCCTGCTTCCTGTTAGCTAGCCAATCTTCTATCCATGCCAATATGTTACCCCCTTTTATTTTCTGCAATAACCTCTAACTAATAACCCTATTGTGGTTTATTGTAAAATAGGTTTATGGTGTGGGTGTAAATGATTCTGCCTGTGTGATTTAATTAAATTAGAGCCAGATAGGCTGCAAATTATCAAAAAGGTTAGGAGTAAAAGGCACTTGAAATGCTAATGAGTAGATATGAATGAGGTCTTAGTATGTAGGATGTGAAGGAAATTTGCATTTGTAAATAAGTGAAGGAGTTCTTTGGGTTTCTAAGAGATGAGAGGATGTTTACATCTAACAACAAGATAAATAGGGCAAGGTTATGATTATTTTTCCCAAAGGCACTGACCATATTGGCAACATGAAAAATGTTTATATTATGGCGAAAAATATATTTCCAAAGACATAGAACAATAGAATTTACAGATTAAAGAGAGAGAAGCATATATAAAGAGCAATGAAAGGCTATGTTGGGGGCCATGTAAGATCTAACAGGAGTGTGTGAAACGACCTTGGGTAAGCCTTCAGTCAGATTAGCAGAAGTCTGCTGTGTCCAGTAACTAAAGTTGGAGAAAAGCTTTTGAAATTCCACTGAGTAGGTGCTGTGGTAAATTTGCTAGCTTGGTATTTAAATTTAAAATCTATTTTGGACTGTTGCCTTAAAGTGGGTGTGTAATTGGGAGTCAGTTTAGTTAGGAATTTTGGGATTTGTTATAATGTTAAGCAACAGTAATCTTATGGATAAAAACAAAAAAATGCAGATGCTGGAAATCCAAAACCAAAACAAAAACAGAATTACCTGGAAAAACTCAGCAGGTCTGGCAGCATCGGCGGAGAAGAAAAGAGTTGATGTTTTGAGTCCTCATGACCCTTCGACAGAACTTGGACTCGAACTCAAGTTCTGTCGAAGGGTCATGAGGACTCGAAACGTCAACTCTTTTCTTCTCCGCCGATGCTGCCAGACCTGCTGAGTTTTTCCAGGTAATTCTGTTTTTGTTTTGGTTTTAGTAATCTTATGGATGTGCTTGAAATCTTTTCTTTTGTTCATGTTTTAATTTAGTTTTTAAAGTCTCAAAAGGTGTTAGTGGACTCATTACTTCTGAATTCAGTGTCCAAATCTTCTTGTAATAAATAGCAATTGCACAACCATTATGATATCATGGTCACGGATTTGGTCTGCCTGGCATACATCACATGCCACATCATAATAACTGCAACAACTCACCAAGGCTCCTTTGACAGCACCTTTCAGACCTGCAACCACCTCCTACTAACTAGAAGGACAAGATGCATGGGAATACCACCTGCAAGTTCCCTCCAAGCCACATGCCACCCTGACTTGGAACTATATCGCTGCTCCTTCAACATCACTGGGTAAAAATCTAAAATTTGCTTCCTTGCAGTACCTACATCAGGCGGACTACTGTGGTTTAAAAAGGCAGCTCATCATCACCTTCTCATGGATAGTTAAGGATGGGCCACAAATGCTGTCTTTTCCAACAATGAACTCATCTCAGGAATGAATCAAAAATACTTAGAAGGTACAGTGAAGTTCTGAGATGAGACCCACTCCAGGAAGCCAACCGTTTTGCGTGTTTAAGTTTTCAAAGAATATAGTATGAATCTAGCCTGTGTAGATTTCATCGAATCAAGCCACCCAATGCTGCTCCCCCACTTCCTTCCTGCCCTGCCCTGCAGCAAGACTGGAAAACATTCAGGCTTGTGCTGACAAGTGGAAAGTAATATTTATGCCACAAGTGCCAGGCAATGACCATCTACAACAAGAGACAATCCAATCAGGAGTGTAATGGAATACTCTGCACTTGTCTAGATGAGTGCAGCTCCAACAACACTGACGAAACTTGGCACCATCCAGGACAAAGCAGCCCGCTTGATTGGCACTCCCTCTACAATGGATGCACAGTGGCAGCTGTGTACCGTCTACAAGATGCACTGCAGCAACTCACCAAGTCTCCTTTAGCACCTCCCAAACTCACGACCTTTACCACCTAGAAGGACAAGGGCAGCAGATGCTTGGGAACACCGCCATCTGGAAGTTCCCCTCCAAGCCACACACCATCCTGACTTGGAAATATATCTTTTGGATTGCATACAGATAAGTTCTGGACAGGGTAGCAGGTTTCCTTCTTGAACAAATATTAATAAACCAGTTTTTTTTTAAATGACAGTTTCATGGTTACTTCATGGTTCTGAAGCAAGGTCCTTCACCTGAAATGTTAGCCTTGTTTCTCTTTCTACAGATGCTGCCAGACCTGCTGAGTATTTCCAACATTTAATGCTTTTATTTTAGCCTCATGGTTCCAGTTTACATTTTTTTATTTCCAGATTTTTTAAAAAACTGAATTTAATTTGCCATAGTGGGATTTGAACTCTTAATTCTCTGGATTATCAGTCTGGTTCAGTTAACATAACCACTATGCTGTCATATAAGGGATAAACAAAAGTGCAAC
Organism: Carcharodon carcharias; assembly: GCF_017639515.1. Classification (NCBI taxonomy): domain Eukaryota; kingdom Metazoa; phylum Chordata; class Chondrichthyes; order Lamniformes; family Lamnidae; genus Carcharodon; species Carcharodon carcharias. The sequence continues at coordinate 190,987,115 of NC_054470.1, forward strand.
TTTCAACTTGACAAAAAAGTTTGGTAGCTCTGAGCAACCGCCTCCACTAATGCCACATCTTCTTGCCATGTTAACAAACAACGTCCTTCACCTTAGACTGTGAAAATGAAGACCAAGTTACTAGCATTTCCAGTTCTACAAGAACATAATTGCGTAGTTACAGTGCAGATCACAAATGAAATCATGAGGTACTTATGTAATGAGCTTTAAATCTAAAGTAGCATTACCATCATCATTTTACAATGCCAACCTTGTTGGACAGGAATTTTATCCTTGCCTTAAGTTCAATAGCTAAAATTTGCTTCAGCAACATTTAATACATTACAGAATGTAATACAGTTCAGCTTCTCAATCTCCCTGCATGTGCTGAACTAGCTACAGTTGCATGCACCGAGCTCGCAGATAATGTGGATTTAACGATCTTTTCATTCTTTCATGGGATGTGGCCGTTGCTGGCTAGACCAGCATTTATTGCCCTTGAGAAGGTGGTGATGAGCTACCTCCTTGAACTGCTGCAATCCTTGTGGTGTAAGTACACCCACAGTGCTGTTAGGAAGGGAGTTCCAGGATTTTGACCCAGCGACAGTGAAGGAATGGCGATATGTTTCCAAGTCAGGATGGTGAATGGCTTGGAGGGGAGCTTCCAGGTGGTTGTGTTCCCATGTGTCTGCTGCCCTTGTCCTTCTAGATGGTAGTAGTTGTGGGTTTGAAAGGTGCTGTCTAAGGAGCTTTGGTGAGTTGCTGCAATGCCTCCACTGCTCTGTGGGGAAGTGTTCCAAAGATTCACGACCCTCTGAGAGAAAAAATTTCTTATTATCTCTAAATAGGAGACATCATATTTTAAAATCTGTCCCCTAGTTCTATTCTATTCCACAAGGGGAGACATCCTTTCAGCATCCACCCTGCCAAGTCCCCCCAGGATCTTGCATGCTTAAATAAGATCACCTCTCATGGTCATAAACTCCAATGTATACAGACCCAGCCTGTCCGACCTTTCCTCTTAAGATAATCCCCATCCCAGGTATGAGCCAAGTGAACTTCCTCTGAACTGATAACGCATTTCTATCCTTGTTTAAATAAGGAGACCAGAACTGTGCACAGTACTCCAGATGTGGACTCGCCAACATTCTTTATAACTGTAGCAAAACATCCCTACTTTTATCTTCCGTTTCCCTTGCAATAAATGGCAACATTCTATTTACCTTTATAATTATTTGTTGTACCTTCATATTAACTTTGATTCATTTACCAGGACACCCAAATCCCTCTGTATCTCAGAATTCTATAAACTCTCTCCATTTAAAGTATATGCTGCTTTCCTAGTCTTCCTACCAAAATGTATAGTTTCGCACTTTCCCATATTATACTCCATCTGCCAAATTTTTGCTCACTCACCTTAACCTTTTATTTTTTAGGTGTGGGCTTCACTAGCTGGGCGAGCATTTATTACCCATCCCTAGTTGCCCTTGAGAAGCTGGTGGTGAGCTGCCCCCTTGAACTGCTGCAGTTCATGTGCTGTAGGAACACCCACAGTGCTGTTAGGGAAGGAGTTCCAGGATTTTGACCCAGCGACAGTGAAGGAACGATGATATATTTCCATGTCCAGATAGTGAGTGACTTGGAGGTGAACTTCCAGGTGGCTGGTGTTCCCATCTATTGGCTGCCCTTGTCCTTCTAGATGGTAGCAGTTGTGGGTTTACAAGGTGTTGTCGATGGAGCCTTGTGAATTCCTGCAGGCCATCTTGTAGATGGTACACATTGCTGCTACTGTGTCGGTGATGGAGGGAGTGAATGTTGTGGATGTGGTGCCAATCAAGCTTTGTCCTGGACGGTGTCAAGCTTCTTGTGTGTTGTGGGAGCTGCACTCAACCAGACAAGCGGAGAGTATCCCATCACACTCCTGACTTGTGCCTTGTAGATGGTGAATAGGCTTTGGGGAGTCAGTAGTTGAGTTACTCATCACACTATTCCTAGCCTCTGACCTGCTCTTGTAGCCACAGTATTTATATGGCTAGTCCAGTTCAGTTTCTGGCCAACGGTAACCCCCAGGATGTTGACAGTGGTGGATTCAATGATGGTAATGCCATTGAACATCAAGGGGGGATGGTTGGATTCTCTTTTGTTGGAGATGGTCATTGCCTGACACTTGTGTGGCGCAGATGTTGCTTGTCACTTGTCAGCTCATGCCTGGATATTGTCCAGGGCTGGCTGCATTTGGACTTGGACTGCTTCAGTATCTGAGGATTCGCGAATGGTGCTGAACATTGTGCAATCATCAGCGAACATCCCCACTTCTGACCTTATGATGGAAGGAAGGTCACTGATGAAGCAGCTGAAGATAATTATGCCGAGGACACTACTCTGAGGAACCTCCAGTGATGTCCTGGAGCTGAGATGACTGCCCTCCAACAACCACAACCACCTTTCTTTGTGCTAGGTATGACTCCAACTTTTTCCTCTGTTTCCCATTGACTCCAGTTTTGCTAGAGCTCCTTGATGCCACAATTGGTCAAATGCGGCCTTGATGTGAAGGGCAGTCACTCTCGCCTTCTTAACAAATTATTTTCATACCTGTCTCATCTATAACCTTAACTCATTTATGCCCACTCTTGGTTTCCTGTTAGCTAACTAATCCTCTATTCATGCCAAAATATTACTCCTTCAGCATGAGCTCTTATTTTGCAAAGCAATCTTTGATGTGGCACCTTGTCAAATGCCTTCTGGAAGTCTAAGTACAGCACATCCACAGGTTCCCCTTTATTCATGTTGCTTGTCAGGTCCTCAAACAGCACCAATAAATTAGTCAAACATGATTTCCCTTGCACAAAACCATGTTGACTCTGCTTGATTGCATTGAGATTTTCTGCATGCCCGGCTATAACCACCTTAATAGATAACAGCAATTTCTGTAGAACAGATGATAAGCTAACCAGCCTGTAGTTTCCTGCTTTCTGTCTCCCTCCTCTCTTAAGTGGACCAGTCACAGTTGCCGCTTTCCAATCTGATAGGAGCTTTCCAGGATATAGGGAATTTTGAAAAATTAAAACCAATGCATCTACTAACCCAGCAGCCACAACTTTGAAGGCCCTGGGGACTTGTTCTAATAATTTCCTTAGTACTCTCTCTCTGGTGTTTGTAATTGTTTCACCTTCTGATTCACAATTATTTCTGGAATGTTATTTTTACCCCCTCTTCAATTCATCTGCCATTTCCTTATTTTCCATTATTAATTCCCCAGGCACACTCACCAATGCTCACCACTTTGTTTCCTTTTTAAATATCTGTAGAAACATTTACTCTGTTTTTATATTTCTAGCCTTCTCTTGTATTCTAATTTCCCACTCCTGATTAATCTTTCAGTCATTCTTTACTGTTCTTTATATTCTGTCCGATCTTCTGACCTGCCACTCATCTTTGCAGAATTATTATTTGGACTGTTTCAGTTCAAATAGGCATTTCATCACTACCTTAAGTACAATTAGCGATCAGTAATAAATGCTGGTCTAGCCAGCGAGGCCCACATACAATGAATGAATAACATAAAGTCCTTTCTCTTTCAATTTGTTCATACCTTTAACTACCTTAGTTAGCCACCGATGGTGCATCCTTCCCTTAGAGTCTTCCTTTCTCACTGGAATGTATCTTTTCTGGGCATTCTGAAATATCTCCTTTAAATGTCTGCCACTGCATCTCTACTGACCTATACTTAACCTAATTTCCCAGTTCACTTCAGCCAGCTCTGCCTTCATGTTCTGATAATTGCCCTTATTTAAGTTTTAAATGCTAGTCTTAGATCCACTCCTGTCTCCCTCAAACTGAATGTGAAGTATTATCATCACTGCTCTCTAGGGGCGCCTTCATGATGAGGATATTAATTAATCCTAACTCTTTGCACAATACTAGATCTAGTACAGCCTGTTCTCTGGTTGGCTCAAGAACGTGCTGCTCTAAGAAACTGTCCCAAAAAACACACTATGAACTCATCATCCAGGCCAATTTGATTCATCCAATCTGTATGTAGATTAAAATCACCCATGATTATAGGAAACAGAAACATAGAAAATAGGAGCATACATAGGCCGTTCAGCCCTTCAAGCCTGCTCTGTCATTCATTATGTTCATAGCTGATCATCCATCTCAACGCCATACTTCTCTCTCCCCATACCCCTTGATCCCTTTAGTCTATAGATATCTATGTCGTCCTTAAATATATTCAGTGACTTGGTCTCCACAGGTTCACCGACCTCCTGAGTGAAAAAATGTCTCCTCATCTCAGTCATAAATGGCCTACCCCATATTCTGAGACTGTGACCCCATGTTCTAAACCTCTCAGCTAGGGAAACATCATCCCTGCATCGAGTTTGTCCAGCCCTGTCAAAATTTTATATGTTCCTCTAAACTCCAGTGAACACAGGCTAGTTGACCCAATCTCTTATATGGCAGCAAAAACAAGAAAAAGCTGGAAAAACTTAGGCCTAACAGCATCTGTGGAGAGAGAAACAGGGTTAACGTTTCGAGTCCGTATGACCCTTCAGAGCTAAAGAGAAGATGAAATTTTTACTGTTTAAGGGGTGGGGGTGGAGCAGGTGAAGCTGGATGGGGGCAAAGGAGTTATTGACAAAGATGTCATGAACCAAAGGACAAAGGAAGTGTTAATGGTAGTGGTAAGGGCTTAACGGTGTTGATAGTGGCATAAAGGTAAGAAAGCAGAATGTGATAATAGCAGAACAAGGGTAAGCACTCTGTGAAAGAACAGCATGAAGCAAGTAACAGATGGCCCTTTTGAGGTTGGGGTCAGGGGAGGGGCTAGTGGAGATAAACAATAGAAAGTGGGATAAAAGGGGATAAAACAATGAATAAATTAATAGAAGTAAATAAAAATAATTAGATAAAAAATAAAAATAAATTTTGAAAAAAGGGATTAAAAAACGGGTGAAGGTAGAGGAGAGAGTTCATGGTGTGAAGTTGTTGAACTCAATGTTAAGTCCGGAAGGCTGTAAAGTGCCTAATTGGAAGATGAGGTGCTGTTCCTCCAGTTTGTGTTGGGCTTCACTAGGACATTGCAGCAGGCCAAGGATGGACCTGTGGGCACGGGAGCAGGATGGTGTGTTGAAATGGCAAGCAACAAGAAGGTCTGGGTCATGCTTGCAGACAGACCGAAGATATTCTGCAAAGCAGTCACCCAGTCTGCATTTCGTCTCCCCAGTGTAGAAGAGACCACATTGGGAGCATTGGGCTGCTCCCAATGCGGCTATCTGTACATTGGGCAGACCGGGTGACCTTTCCCAATCTATCACCATTTCAATATTACTCATCCACTGCAGTAGGAAAAACAGAATGGCAAACTTCACATTTATCCACATTATACTGTATCTGCCATGTATTTACCCACTCACTCAACTTGGCTAAATTGCCTTGAAGCCTCTTTACATCCTCCTTACCACTCTCATTCCCACCTACTTTTGTGTCGTCGGCAAACTTGGAAAAATTGCATTTGGTTCTCTCATCCAAATTATCATTATTGTATATTGTGAATAGCCAGGGCCCAAGCACTGATCCCTGCAGTACCCCGTTAGTCACTCCAAAAAAGACCCATTTATTCCTTCTCTTTGTTTCCTGTCTGCTAACTAAAGCTCAATCCATACCAATATATTAACCCCAATCCCATGTGCTTTAATTTTAGACAACCTCTTATGTGGGACTTTATCAAAAGCTTTCTGAAAATCCAAATACACCACATCCAATGGTTATCCCTTATCTATATTAGTTATGTCCTCAAAAAGCCCAGTCAGTTTGTCAAACATTATTTCCCTTTCATAAATCTATGTTGATTTGTCTAATCCCATTGATATTCTCTCTAAATGTCCTTTACAAAAGACTCCAGCATTTTCCAAACTACTGACTTTTGGTGAACTGGTCTGTAATTCCCTGTTTTCTTCCTGCCTCCCTCCTTTTTTTAAATAGTGGGGTTATATTTGCCATCCTCCAATCTGCCAGGACTATTTCAGAATCTGTAGAATTTTGGAAGATGCCACTATTTCCATGGCACCTACTTTAGTACCCTGAAATGTAGACTATCAGGCCCTGGGGATTTATCTGCTTTCAGTCACAATTTCTCCTTTTTCTTACTAATACTAATTTTCTTCAATTCTTCCTTCTCACTGGACCCTTAGCTCCCTAGTGTTCCTGGAAAGTTATTTATGTTGCCTTCTGTGAAGACAGAACTAAAGTAATTGTTTAGTTGTTCCGTCATTTCCATGTTCTCCATTATAAATTTTCCCATTTCAGACTGTAAGGGACCTACATTCGTCTTCACTAATCTTTTTCTTTTTACATACTTATAGAAGCTTTTGCCGTCCGCTTTTATTCCTTGCAAGATTTCTCTCTCTTTTTGCCCTCTTGATTAACCTATCTGTTCTCCTTTGCTGAATTCTAAACTGCTCCCAATCCTCAGGCTTGCTACTTTTCTTGCAACTTTATATGACTCCTTTTCAGATCTAATACTATCATTGATTTCTTTCGTTAGCCATGGTTAGGTCTTCCTGTTGTGCTTTTGCACTAGAAAGGAATGTTTAACTGTTGCAGTACGTACATTCGTTCCTTAAATATTAGTTGCCTATCCACCGTCATGCCCTTTAATGAAGTTCTCCAATCTATTGTAGCCAACTTGCCCCTCATACCTTTCATAGTTTCCTTTGTTAACATTTAGGACCCCAAGTTTTGGAATGTACTATTTCACTTTCCATCCTAATGAAGAATTCTGTCGTGTTATAGTCACTGTTCCCTAAAGGACCTGGCATAACGATATTATTAATTAACCCCTTCTCATTGCACAGTACCAAATCTAGCACGGCCTGTTCCCTAGTCGGTTCCTCAACATATTGGTCTAAAAAAACCCATCTCATGCGCCCTCCAGGAATTCATCCACCACAGTATTATTGCTAATTTGGTTTGTCCAACCTATATGTAGATTCATGTCAGCCTGACGTCGGTAGTGGGGAAAATTCTAGAGTCCATTATAAAAGATTTAGTAGCTGAGCACGTGGAAAACAGTGGCAGAATCGTTCAGAGTCAGCATGGATTTATGAAAGGGAAATCATGCTTGACAAATCTACTGAAATTTTTCGAGGATGTAACTAGTAGAGTTGATGAGGGGGAACCAGTGGATGTGGTTGTTTTGGACTTTCAGAAGGCTTTCGATTAAGTCCCACATAAGAGATTGGCATGTAAAATTAAAGCGCATGGGATTGGGGGTAGTGTATTGAGATGGATAGAAAACTGGTTGGCAGACAGGAAACAAATAGTAGGAATAAACGGGTCTTTTTCTGATTGGCAGGCAGTGACTAGTGGGGTACCACAGGGATCAGTGCTGGGACCCCAGTTATTCACAATATTTTTAATGATTTCGATGAGGGAATTAAATGTCATATCTCCAAATTTGCAGATGATACAAAGCTGGGTGGGAGGGTGAACTGTGTGGAGGATGCAGAGATGCTTCATTGTGATTTGGACAAGTTGAGTGAGTGGGCAAATGCATGACAGATGCAGTATAATGTGGATAAATGTGAGGTTATCCATTTTGATAGCAAAAACAGGAAGGCAGATTATTATTTGAATGGCTATCAATTGAGAGAGGGAAATGTGCAAAGAAACCTGGGTGTCCTTGTACACCAGTCGCTGAAGGTAAGCATGTAGGTGCAACAGGCGGTAAAGAAGGCAAATGGTATGTTGGCCTTCATAGCCAGAGGTTTCGAATACAGGAGCAGGGATGTCTTGCTGCAATTGTACAGGGCTTGGTGAGACCACACGTGGAGTATTGTGTGCAGTTTTGGTCTCCTTATCTGAGGAAGGATGTACTTGCTATAGAGGGAGTGCAGCGAAGGTTTACCCGATTGATTCCTGGGATGGCGGGACTGACATATGAGGAGAGATTGAATCGATTAGGGTTATATTTGCTGGAGTTCAGAAGAATGAGGGGGGTTCTCATAGAAACCTATAAAATTCTAACAGGACCAGACAGGGTAGATGCAGGAAGGACGTTCCCCATGGTGAGGGAGTCCAGAACCAGGGGTCACAGTCTGAGGATACGGAGTAGACCATTTAGGACTGAGATGAGGGGAAATTTCTTCACCCAGAGAGTGGTGAGCCTGTGGAATTCGTTACCACAAAGTAGTTGAGACCAAAACATTGTATGTTTTCAAGAAGGAGTTAGATATAGCTCTTGGGGTGAAAGGGATCAAAGGTATGGGGCGAAAGTGGGAGCTAGCTATTGAGTTGGATAATCAGCCATGATCATAATGAATGGCAGAGCAGGCTCGAAGGGCCGAATGGCCTACTCCTGCTCCTAGTTTCTATGATTGGTACATGCATCTCTAATTTCCTGTTTAATGCTGTCCCCTACCTAACCACCACTATTTGGAGGCCTATAGACAACTCCCATTAATGTTTTCCATCCCTTGTTGCTTCTTGGCTCCACCCAGACTGATTTTACATCTAGATTTTCTGAGGCAATACCCTTTCTCACTATTGCACTGATGTCATCCTTAATGAACAATGCCACCCAAACTCCCCCTTGCCTGTCCTTTCTAAATATCGAATACCCTTGGCTATCCCAGTCTTGTTCGACCTGCAGCCATGTCTCTGTAATTGCAAATACATCTATTTGCGCTGTTAATTTGTCGACCTTATTGCGAATGCTCCGTGCATTCAAATACAATGCCTTTGGACCCGTCCTTTTTTTTATTCATTCATGGGTTGTGGGCTTTGCTGTCTGAGCCAGCATTTATTGCCCAACCCTAGTTGCCCTTGAGAAAGTGGTGGTGAGCTGCCTTCTTGAACCGCTACAGTCCATGTGGTGTAGGTGCACCCACAGTGCTGCTAGGAAGGGAGTTCCAGGATTTTGACCCAGCGACAGTGAAGGAATAGCGATATATCAGTCAGGATGGTGAGTGACTTGGAGGGGAACTTCCAGGTGGTGGTGTTCCCATTTACCTGCTGCCCTTGTCCTTCTAGATGGTAGTGGTCATGGGTTTGGAAGGTACTGCCTAAGGAGCCTTGGTGAATTCCAGCAGTGCACCTTGTAGATGGCACACACTGCTGCTACTGTGCATAGGTAGTGGAGGGAGTGAATGTTTGTCGATGTGGTGCTAATCAAGTGGGCTGCTTTGCCCTGGCCGGTGTCAAGCTTCTTGAGTGCTGTTGGAGCTGCACTCACCAGGCAAGTGAGGAGTATTCCATCACATTCCTGACGTGCCTTGTAGATGGTAGATAGGATTTGGGGAGTTGGGAGACATTTTGATACATCTTTTTTGGTACTCTGGCCCTATTTGCTGCTAACCCTTGTTTCCTCTGCATTCCACTTTTACTTTTTACTTTTCTGTCTTTCAATCTTATCTTTGTTTCCCTCTCTCCTGTTTCTCCCTGCTTAGTTATCCCATTCCCCTGTCACTATAGTTTAAACCCTCTCCCACAGTACTAGCGGATACCCCTAATAAGGATATCGGTCCCAGCCCTGCTGAGTTGCAACCCGTCCAACCTGTACAGGTCCCATTTTCCCCAGAATCAGTCCCAGTGCCTCAGGAATCTAAATCCCTCCCTCCTAAACAATCCTTCCAGTCGTGCATTCATCTGGTCTGTTATCCGACTCCTGATCTCACTAGTACGTTGCCCTGGGAGAAATCCTGAGATTACTACTTTCTCAGGTCTTGCTTTTCAATTTATTTTCTAGCTCCCTATATCCTGCTTGAGAGGATTGCATCCCTCTTTTAACGTATGTCGTTGGTACCAATATGGACTACAACCTCTAGCTGTTCACTCTCTCCCTTCAGAATGTCCTGCAGCCGATCAGTGACATCTTTGACCCTGGCAATGGGGAGGCAACATACCATTCTGGTGCCACCTCTGCAGTCACAGAAATGCCTCTTCAGCTGAGCAATTGGTGGTGCCACGGACTTGGCTGTTCCTGTATTCCCCAGCACAATCCAAAACGAAAAATCTGTTAGGAAGGGGGAAGGACCCAAGGAACTCCTGCACTACCTGCCTGGTGCTTTTCACCCATTCCCTTTCTGCCTGTGCACTCTTTACCTGTAGAATGAGCATCTCACTCTACATGCTAGCCATGAAGGTCTCGGCCTTGCAGATGCTCCACAGTGATTCCAGCCGCAGGTCTGGATCTGAAACGTGGATTTTGAGTAGCTGCCGCTGGGGACACCTGCACACATGTTCATCCTGGACACTGGAAGCATTCTTGACTCCCCACGTCGCACAGGAGGAGCATTTCACATGGCCAAGCTACTCTGCCATGACTTACCCTGAAATTACTTCCTTTACATTTACTTAGTCTAGTTTAAAGAATATTAAATATATACTGGGGACATTAATTTACTATTTATACTTTAAACACTACTCAATCTAAATTGAGGACCAATTTTTACTTTAAAGACTGGGCAGTAGAAATACTCCCAGTTCCTACTTACCAAGGCCACTGCTCCTCTCGCACTGGCTCCTGGTCTCATTTGATGAACTTATGTTCCCCCTGTGATGTCACTCTTGGATGTTTTTAAAAATCACCCCCCTCATGCAGGCTTTCAACTCCTGGTCTCCTGGAGGCTCCCCTCCTTAATGAACTCCCTTCTCATCAAACTCAGTGATTTCACTCTGCACCAGTACACTCTGCTTTCTTACAAGCCCTCAATTTTTTCCTGTATACCATTTCCTACAATGTGGTTACTGTTAGGGGGCTGCCCTGAAAAGCAGATCACAACCACGAAGTCCTTACGGGCATATTAAACTTTTTAAGGAAGACCTGTGTACTTTTAAAGAAATACGAGCAAAGGTACTGAGCAAAAGATGGCTGACAAAGACCACTTTCTGGGAAAGTTCCAATGTGGATTATACTGACAGACCTGTCCTTAGAGAACATGGAATGTTGCACCTGAAAAGGTGTCATAGCCGCCTTCAAGCAGAGACACTTGAAAGGGAAATAGGAAAGATGCAAAAGACTGAACTTTAATCTCCTGTGGTTGCAGACACAAAAAACTGATTATCACATCTGAGCAGTCATCTAAAATCCATCTCCTGTTGATTTCATATCTCAGAATGTATAAAATGGTCAGAGATCAAAGAAAACAGACTCTGGGCACAAGACATGGGATTTTTTCCCCCTTACAGGGATACACAGGGAAAAATGGGCTAAAGAGCTAGCTGCAGAGCAGTGCAGGGTGTGCAAGTGTGCTGTGAGAGTGACAGCACAAGAAGACCAAGAGGCAGTTGCAGGCAAAGTCTCTCTCTCTCTCTCTTGCTGGAGGCAAGGTTTGGCATTGCCACAATCAAAAAGGAATAAGGACAACTTCTTTCAAACCAACTGCTAAACTGCCAAAGTCAGCTCAACTGGAATCACCCAACTTAACGGCCGCAGTGTTTCACCATCTGAGCCTCACAGACAAGGCAAAGACTGATTCGTATATCTTTTTTAACTTGGATTTGGACTCTTAGCTTCGCATTTCTGATCTATGCGTGTGTGTTTTGCGTATTTTCCCAGATTTTTGGTAACTGATAAACTTACTTTTTCCTTGACTCAAGAAAGCCTGGTTAAATTGGCTCCTTCTTTTAAAAAAAACTACATTTGGACTGGGAAAAGGGACAGGGAAAGGGATCCACTTTAAGTTAACCTTGCTGCGACCAACCAAGGTAAAGAATACAGAGGAGCTTATTCCTCCTCACCTGGGAGCATAACAAAATTGCGGTCCGGTTTGGGAAGTTAACAAATTGGGGAAGTTAACAAATTGGGGGACTTCGCCCGGGGAGTGGTCATAATAAATTGGGGGCTCAGTGCTGGAATAGTTCCCACAGAAGGAATTAGAGTGGGGAAAGTAAATTGCTTGTTTGAAACCAATTGTTCCTTTGGAAAGGTTTTCTTGGGTCCGCCCTACTAAAGTTTAAAAACGTCCACATTTCATGCCAATGTTTTTACAGACTGAAGGGACGTTTGTTATGAAAATTTAACAGTTCTGTCCCCCATAGAGTAAAAAGAGCTAGCCAGGTGCTTATGATTAGAATTTTACCCAAAAGCCTGCAAACTGGAAATTTTAAAAGGCATGGTCAATGGCCTACAAGTGGAAATTGAGGACAGTGAAATCGATAAAGGACAGGTAGAAAAATTAAAATTGGAACAGCGGAAATTAGAATTTCAGGGAAGAGACAAGGAAAGGGAAAGACAGGAAAGGGCACGGAGAGCAGAGAGCATTTCAGGACCAAGAGGGGGAAAGAGAGTTCAAACTAAAACAGCTCAAGCTGGGGGATGGGGGGAGCAATGTGTCCCTTGAAGACCCCACTAGCTCAGACTTAAGGGCTGAGACAATCCGGTTAATCCTTAAGTTTGTTGAAGCAGAGGTGGAAGCCTCCTTTATCTCTTTCAAATGGTTAGCTCAGCAGTTAAAGTGGCCAGTCCAATATTGGTCCCGACTACTGCAGAGTAAAATTCCAAGAAATGTTTACTCCCTCTTGCCTGAGGAAAGTGTCACTGACTACGAGGCAGCAAAAAAAGGCTGTTTTAGGTGTGTACCAGTTCGTGCCGGAGGTGTACTGTCAGAAATTCCGTATCCTCAGGAACTGGCCTGAGCAGATGTACCTGGAATTTGAAAGGCTTAAGTAACTTGCTTTTGACGAGTGGGTTCAGGCACTTAAAACAGAAGCCACTTACGAAAACCTCCATAAAATAATTTTCCTTGAGTTTAACAACTCCATATCAATAAGAAACACACCTGGAGGAACAGAAGGTAACCGGGCAAGGCAGACAACCACACTGCCTGACGATTATGATCTGACCCACGTACCCTTGTCCCAGAAGAGACCCTTCCCTAGTCTCCCCCAGCCAACTGGAAAGGATAGAGGTGGAGAGTGTGATAGAAAATTGAACAGCCATGGGAGAGAAGGAAATGCTGGGGCTTACCACAGGATAGAAAGGATGGTGCTGAGTTGAAAAGTGAGGCCAAGAAGCCTGTGTATTTTAACTGCTGGAAGGTCGGGCACCTCCAGGTCAATTGCTGGCAGTTATGGGTAAAACCAATGGGATTTATTAGGGCACATTCACCCCGTGCAGAGAAGGGAGTCAGCGAGAGAGTGTAGCAGACCAAACTATGGCTCTGACTGTGGTGTGAATCCATGTAGATGCATTCCTGGGAGTGTGGGTGAATTTAAACAAATCCCTGAGGGTATACAAGGATTTTGTATCTGAAGGAAGGGTGGCCATATTTCCCAGGGCAAGAAGAGTTCACCTATAGTGATACTGAGGGATACAAGGGCCAGTCAAACTCTTCTGCTCGGAAAAGGCATAACCTTTCCACCAAAGAGCCAAGATATTGGTAAAGGGGATTGAAGGAGGGTACATGCCCATCCCCGCATCTGGAGAGCGACCTTGTAGCAGGACCAGTGACTGCATTTTTAGATAAATCAAGGCAGTTTGAATTTCAAAGAGATGGCAGGATGTTTATATCTAGCCCGAGAAGCTAGGCTAAACAATGGGTTTGTTTTTCCTAAAGGTAACTGACAATATGAACACCATGGAAAGACTTATATTATGAGAAAGGTAAAGTTCTGAAGACATATGGGAACTATGAAATTTACATTAAAAGGGAGAAGCATGTATAAAGGAGATTAAGGCTATAGGTCAGGGAAGGCATTACAAGATCTAACAGAAGTGAGAAGCCTCCAGTATTTGTGCATTAAGCCTACTGTCTACAGAAACTCAAGCTAGGAAAAGCCATTTTGAATTCTGTCCAGGGTATTGTGTTGACTTGCTTGGATCTGTTTAAAACCTTTTTTTACTGTTGCCTTAACTGGAAGCCAGATTAATTAGGGGCTTTTGGAGTTATTATTGTAGTAATTTGTGGACCTATGTATGTGCTTGAAATCTTTTCTTTTATTAATAAATGTTTAATTTAGTTTTCTATAAAACCTCAAGTCTTGGGCTTATTCTGAATTCCGGACACGTATCTCGAAATAAATACAAATTGCAAAATCGTTGTGATCACATGATCAAGCTTCCCACGTCGATTTGATCCGCCTGGCACACATTATCTGCCATGTCATAACTGTACGCTTGTTGCGTTTTTATTATTTTTCTCGAGTTTTTAGTAACCCTAATAACTCTTACTTTGACTCAGGAAAGTCTGATTAAATTGGCTTCTTCTTCAAAAAAAAATACTTTTGAACTGAGAAAAGGTATCTTGGGGAAGGGACCCCTTTTAAATTACCTTGTTGCGACCAACCAAGGAGCTTGAATAAAGAAGGGGAGCCAGCTCATTCCTCCTCACCCGGGAGCATAACAAAATTGGGGTCCCGTTTGGGAAGTTAACAAATTGGGGGACCTCACCCGGGGTCCGGTTGCAATAGGGCCTATAACCCACTCCCATAAATGACTTATCTAACTATTTCTCATCTCTATCCGAGCTGATTCTACATTTTGATGTCCAGAATTAAGGTCATCTTTCTCTATTGTACCAATCCTTAATTAACGGAGCTACCCCTCCACATTTTCCTCGCTTCCTGTCCTTACAAAATGTCATACACCCTTGAACATTCAAGTCCCAGTCTTTGCCATCCTGCATCAATGTCTCTGTAATGACTATCAGATCATATATATTTATTTATGCTGTCAGTTCATCTGTTTTGTTATGAGTGCCACCTGCATTCAGCTACAGAGCCTTTTGTTCTGCCTTTTTACTATTTTTGTTACCTCTAGCTTTATCTGCTGGTACACTTGGTTTGTACACTCTGTCCCTTCCTGACGCCTTCTGATCATCATTTCCCTGATTCCTACCTTGTTCTCTTGCCTTGTCTTCTCTGTTTAATTTATCACATCTTCCAAACTTGATCCCTTGCCCCCACTGTTTAGTTTAAAGCCCTCTCTACTACCTAGTCACACAACTTACCAGAACACTGGTCCCAGCTCCGTTCAGGTGATCATCCCAGTGGTACATCTCCCACTTTTCCCAGTACTGGTGCCAGTGCCCCATGAATCAAAACCAATTATCCCACACCAATCTTTGAGCCACACATTTAACTATCTAATCTGATTTACCCTATGCTAAATTGCTCGTGGCTCAGGTTGTAATCCAGAGCTTAGTACCTTAGCAGCTTTACTTTTTAATTTCACACCTAGCTGCTCATATCTGCTCACCATAATCTCTTTTCTCGTTTTACCCATGTCATTGGTACTGACAGGGACCACGACCATTGGATCTTCTCCCTCCTACTGCAAGTTCCTCTCCAGCCCATATCTGATGTCCCAAACCGTGGCACTAGGCAGGCAACACAGCTGCCTGGATTCCTGCTCTTGACTGCGGAGAACAGTGTCTATCCCCCAACTATATACTGTCCCCAACTGCACCACATTCTTATTAACACTCTGCTACAATGGCTTCCTGTACCATATTGCCATGGTCAGTTTGTTCATCCCCCTGCAGTCACCACTTTCATCCATACAGGCTGCAAGAACCTCGATCCTGTGGGACAATTGCAAAGGCTGAGGCTCCTTCACTTCTACCTTCTGGGTCCCTTACCTGCCTCACTCACAGTCACAACCATCTGTCCCTGACGACTATCTTAAGGGGTATGACTGCCTCCTGCTACAAAGAGTCCAGATAACTTTCCCCCTCCATGATGCATCGTTGTGATTGCAGTTTGGCCTCCACCTCAATTACTCTGAGCCAAAACTCCTCAAGCTGCAGACACTCACTGCAGACCTGTTTGCCTTGGATCACACACTGGTGTCTAGGATAAGACGTTCTGCAGTTGCAACACATCACCTGCCCTGCCACCTTTGTTATGTGTTAATTTATTTTTCTTAATTTATAATTAATACACTGCTACCCCTTAAACCTTTACTCCTGCTTGTAAACCTTACTACAACTAATAAAACCTTACAATTACTAATACGTTACACAAGCTTTAAAGATAAATGAGCAAAATACTCACCAACAAATCACTTCTGTTTTCTTGTGATGTCACACTTTGATTTCTCTCAGAATGCAGCCGCTGCACTTTGGAGCCACAGACTGAACTGGATTGGATAGCTCTTCTAGATGCTGCTGACTGCCTTCGGGTCCTGTTTTTGCTTCTTCTAGTTGGTGTTTATTGCCTCAGGGTCCTCTTTTCATCCGTGCTTCTAGGTGCTGCTGACTGCCTTTGGGTCCTGTTTTTGCTTCTTCTAGTTGGTGTTTAGGGTCCTCTTTTCGTCCGTGCTTCTAGGTGTTGCTGACTGCCCCCAGGTCCTCTCTTCACCTCTATTACTATTCCTGGGTCTTTTCTCCTGCTCTGATAGATTCCTCTGCTCATGTGTCATCATTCACTTTACTACCACATCTCTTAATTTTTGTAGCATGTCTCTTATATGACACCTAATTGTGCACCTACTGAAAATTCCTATGTTCAGTAGCCACTGTACTCCCATTATCTTCTGCCACTCCTCACCTCCCCTTTGTCTTGCCCTGTTATCCTTCAGCCTCTAACACTGGCTGGCTATAAGACTATGTGGCCTTCACTCTGTTATATCATGAGAGATGAACTGGTACCATTCATAATTCTAAGTTGTATTATATACTAATTCTAGATCTTGTCTCTCATAAGCCTTATTTTTTCCCTCCTTTTTCTATCCACTATCACCTCTTATTCGTGGTGGAAATATAGTTAACTTGTGCCTTGTATATATCTCTCATTGCCAAACTGTTCAGATATTTGCCAAACTGTTCAGATATTTGCCAAACTGTTCAGATATTTGCCAAACTGTTCAGATATTTGCCAAACTGTTCAGATATTTGCCAAACTGTTCAGATATTTGCCAAACTGTTCAGATATTTGCCAAACTGTTCAGATATTTGCCAAACTGTTCAGATATTTGCCAAACTGTTCAGATATTTGCCAAACTGTTCAGATATTTGCCAAACTGTTCAGATATTTGCCAAACTGTTACTCTGGTCTAGGCTCCAAATTTCCATTGCAATAAACTAACTTCAGTCTTAGACAATTTTTCCTAAATCTAGTTTCACTGTGAATCTAATTAGATTATCATTGTCATTTCCCCAGGGGTGCTCTACTTTCGTATTTCAGGTTAATGAAGATATGTCTTCACCTGTAGCAATTTAAGTCCATGAACAAAACAATTAGAGAATTACCTTATCGTGAACAATTGTTTGGTAGTGTACTTTGTAAATGTTTGGCATTCTAATGGGAAGCTGTGAATGTAATTTTATTTTTGCTGCCATACACTGCAGGAGTAATTTCTATCAGTTTGCATATCTCGTGCTTATATATTTGTGGAACATTGCACATTCTTCTTGGATATGTTGCTTTCTCTCTCCACTGTCATTTTGACTGATTACACACACGCACGCTTCCATCTGTACGGTGTCTTGATGTCAAAATGCATTATTTTTAGAATTCACTCTGGCATGAAATAGGATGCCAAGTGCTGACTCCCAGTCTTAGCAGTTTCTTTTTATTTTGAATGCTAGAGCCTAATTCATGTTCAGTGAAACTTGCAAAGCTTATTTAAAAATCAACAATTTCCAGTTCCCTGGCCCCAACTGCCTCCTCTTCACCATGGACGTCCAATCCCTCCACACCTCCACTCCCCACCAGGAGGTCTGATCGCTCTCTGTTTCTTCCTCGGACAGAGGCCTGAACAATCCGCATCCGCCACTATTCTCCCCAGTTATGCCTGTCTCTTTATGGGGTATGTGGAACATTCCTTGTTCCAGTTCTACTCCGGCCCCCTCCCACAACTCTTTCTCCGGTACATCGATGACTGCTTCGGTGCAGCTTCATGCTTTTGTCTGGACCTGAAAAAATTGATTAATTTTGCTTCCAATTTCCCCCCCTCCATCATTTTCACATGGTCCATCTCTGACTTCCCTTCCCTTCCTTGACCCCTCTCTCAATTTCTGGTGATACTGTCCACCAATATTCATTACAAGCCTACCGACTCCCACAGCTTCCTCGACTACAGCTCCTCACACCCCGCTTCCAGTAAGGTCTCCATCCCGTTCTCTCAGTTTCTTTGCCCCCGTCACATCTGTTCTGATGATGCCACTTTCAAAAACAGTTCCTCTGACATGTCTTCCTTCTTCCTTAACTGAGCTTTTCCACCCACGTTGGTTGACAGGGCCCTCAACTGTGTCCGGCCCATCTCCTGCGCATCCGCCCTCACACCTTCCTCTCCCTCCCCGAATCATGATAGGGTCCCCCTTGTCCTCACTTATCACCCCACCAGCCTCCGCATTCAAAGGATCATCCTCTACCTTTTCCGCCAACTCCAGCATGATGCCACCACCAAACACATCTTCCCTTCACCCCACCCCCCAAGCAGCATTCTGCAGGGATCATTCCCTCCTTGACACCCTGGTCCACTCCTCCATCACCCCCTACACCTCAACCCCCTCCCACGGCACCTCCGCACGCAACCGCAGAAGGTGCAACACCTGCCCCTTTACTTCCCCTCTCCTCACCATCCAAGGGCCCAAACACTCCTTTCAAGTAAAGCAGCATTTCACTTGCATTTCCTTCAATTTAGTTTACTGCCTCCGCTGCTCCCAGTGCAGTTTCCTGTACATTGGGGAGACCAAACGCAGACTGGGTGACCACTTTGCAGAACACCTTCGGTCTGTCCGCAGGCATGACCCAGACCTCCCTGTCGTTTGCGATTTCAACACTCCACCCTGCTTTCTTGCCCACATGTCCGTCCTTGACCTGCTGCATTGTTCCAGTGAAGCTCAACGCAAACTGGAGGAACAGCATCTCATCTTCCGACTAGGCATTTTACAGTCTTCCGGACTGAATATTGAGTTCAACAATTTTAGATCACGAACTCTCTCCTCCACCCCGTCCCCTTTCCAATCCCCCTTTTTTCCAATAATTTATATAGATTTTTGTTTTCCCACCTATTTCCATTATTTTTAAATGTATTTCCATCCATTGTTTTATCTTTGCCTTTTAGCCTATTTCGATCCCTCCCCCCCACCCCAGCTAGGGCTATCTTTATTATCACATTCCTTAGATAATATCACCAGCTTCAACACCTCTTTGTCCTTTTGTCTGTGAAATCTTTTGGTTATCTCCACCTATCACTGGCCCTCTATCCAGCTGTACCTCCCCCCCCCACCAAACCAGCTTATATTTCACCTCTTTTCTATTTTTCCCTTAGTTCTATTGAAGAGTCATACGGACTCGAAACATTAACTGTGCTCCCCTCCGCAGATGCTGTCAGGCCTGCTGAGTTTTTCCAGGTATTTTTGTTTTTGTTTTGGATATCCAGCATCCACAGTTTTTTGCTTTTAAAAATCTACATGTTTGGAGTGAGTCTGCATTTTTGCTGTTTTGTTTTGATGCCAAGAGCCCCAGAATGGAACTTGCTGGCTTGTTTTTCAAAAGAAATTACCTTTATTTCTAATGGCTGTAATTTATAAATATAACAGGTTTGTTTTTCATCCCTTTTGAGTTCTGATCATTTTAATAGTTCTATAAAATGGCAGTTAGATGTTTCACATGCAGATTGGCATAGAAACAGGTCACGACTTAAAGGGATGGTGTGGGAGAGATGTGTTCCTAATCATGGATCACTGGTGCCAGTGCTGAGACAGAAAAAAACTGTAGCAAGGGAACGGTTTCCACCTGCACTGGGATGGGACCCGTGTTGTACTGGAAAATTGGGAGCTGGCAAAGTCTTTACACTAGTAAGGTGGCCAGCAATGTACAAAAAATTAAATCAGCCTAAATGTAAGCAAAATGGGAAAGCAGAGCATGGGAATTAATCAACTGTGAGGACTCAGATGGCCAAGGGATAAGTTGAATTATGAGGCAGCAGTGTAAAAGATAGTTGAAAGCCAAGTAAGAAGAACTGCTATTAAAAATGAGTTAAACTAGTTGATTGGATAGTAAGTGGACTCTGCTGTAGGCATTGCCATGGAAAATGTACTAGGGAACAATTAACTGCCAAGCTTTGTTTAAATTCAAATCAAGCAGTTCGACACTGGTCAAAGCAATGCCATGGGGAATGGAAAGCTTTTGTTTTGTTGAAAAACGCACAATGCAACTCAACAAAAGCTTGGGAGAACAGCCATTCCCCATGGCAATGAGTTGACCTACCTGGTTTGAATTTAAACAAAAGCTTGGCAGTTAACTATCCCCTGGTGTGTTCTCCATAGCAACGCCTCTACCAATCAGAATCCATTTGCCAACCAATCAGCACTCTCTGCATGCAGTAAAAATTGTTATTCCCTTTAGAATTGGTATTCTTGCGAATCTGTCCTGATGAGTGCAAAACAAAAAGCTTCAGCAACATGTCTGTTTTTAGCAATACTGAAGTTCAGTACTATCAAATGACTAAAAGAGTAAAATATTTTGCAATCACCTAATAAAAAGAAAGCTATGATGGGAATAGGATCACTTAATGATTAACAGGATGCAGGCAACAATAGAAAAAATGGCAGAAATAATACAAAAATAATCACTTGCATTTCACGCGCACTGGATTTCTCAAAGCACTTCACAACCACTGAAGTGTAGTCACTTTTGCAACAGAAGAAATATGGCAGCCAATTTGAACACAGCAAACCCCTATGAACAGTAATGTAATAATGACCAGGTAATCTGTAATAAAAAAAAGCAAAAAACTGCGGATGCTGGAAATCCAAAACAAAAATAAAAACACCTAGAAAAACTCAGCAGGTCTGGCAGCATCTGCAGAGAGGAACACAGATAATCTGTAATGTTGAGTGGAATTATACAACCCCTCCCGCCAGTGGGATTTTCCATTTTCATCGAAGTCAATGGGCTTTTGAACAGCTTGCCGCGTCCTGTGGCTGCACCCCTGCTGCACCAGTACCGTAAAATTCTGCCTGTTGATTCAAGGAGTAATTTTGACTAGGACACCAGGGCTAACTCCCCAGTCGTCTTCAAAATAGTGCCATGGGATTTTAAACATCTACCTGAGCAGACAAATGCTGCTCGATTTAACGTCCAAAAGGCTGCGCTCCTACAGTACTGCACTCTTACAGTGTTGCATTGGAGCATCAGACTTGACTTTTGTCCTCAAGCCCTCGAGTACAACTTAGATCCAGAACTTTGTGAAGCAGAGGTAAGAGTGCTATCAACTGAGACACAGCTGACACAATATTAAATAATTACTTAGCTTCGGTATTTACAAGGGAAACAGGACCGATGGACGTGATATTGGATGGTGAGATTAGAAATTAGGTAACTGCATTTAAAATAGACGTAAAATATTAAATAAACTACTGAAACTTTAAGAGGATTAGACCCCTGGTCCAGCTGGATTACATAAAATATTTTAAGAGAATCTCAAAGAAATAGCAGACACATGCATCTTTAATAATTTATTAAAGGTCTGTTGCCAGAAGGCAGGTGGATAAGTAATGTTATACCTATATTTAAGAAGGAAAATAGAACAAACATGCCTGGGGAACTATCAACCAGTTTAACATTAGTGTTAGGAAAATAATGGAATCCCTGCCAAAGGAGAAAATATAAGATCATCTAGAAATTTAATAATGAATAGTCAGCATGAGTTTCAATTAGCAAAGTCCTGCTTGACCAACCTCATTGAAATTGAAGAGTTAACTGAATGAGTAGACATGGGTAATTCAATAGATGTAATTTAAATGCAGTTATCTCATTCTTAATCTCACCTTCTGATATCCTGCCTATCGTCTTGTTTTTCTGGTAATACTGAAACAAAGTAATTACTTGATACTTCTGCTATTTCTCTACTGTTGCTTGTGATATTATCCTGTTCATCATGGACTGGTTGGGCCAAATGACCTGTTTCTGTGCTGTATCTCCTATATAACACTTCAATTTAACCATTTCACAGCCTCAGGTCGTCCAAAAACACTTCACAGCTAATGAACTTTTTTTTTAAGCGAAGTCACTGTTGTAATGTATGAAACATTTAAATGTAGGAAAATCAAGATACATAATTGTTTTCTTATTCCATTCGAGTTGCATTCTGTTCTTTTAAACTACTGTGTTAGGATGCAGTTGCTTGCTGAGGTAGAATCTCATGCTTGTTGGATGCTATTCAATGTTTCTACCATTTTTTGTGCGCAAGTCTGGACTGGGAATCAGCAGCTTATATAACTGCTGTAGGTATGACAGCTAAACTGATCCTTTTCTCACTCATAGGCCACATGTGTGCTGTTCACTATGATCAGGAGCAGGAACCTTGGCTGTTGTTTCATTCTCCTTGGTCCAGGCTTGCTGATGTCCGTTGTAGGTCCCTCAAGGTTCCCTGCTGGAGGTTAACCAATGTGGCACAGCCAGAGTGCAAGCATTTGGCCCTCCTGTACTGACCTTCACAGCTACTCACTGCATTTCCCACTGAACTGACTTCTGAAGGGTTGTTTGGCTTTTAACAGTTTTGTGTGCACTAATTTTGCTATGAGAAAGCTGGCATTTTGCTCCCAAGGCTCAAAGTGTGCAGAACAAAAAAAGAAACGATCATTTAACCCAACAGGTCAATGCCAGCATTTATGGTCCACATGAGCCTCCTCATGTAACCTCTCCAAACAGCCCCATCAGCATATCCTCCCGATCCTTTCTCTCTCTTGTGCTTATCTTGCTCCCCTTTGAATAAACTTCCCTTTGGATGCTGAGCTAGGAGCTTCAGCCAGAAATGCTGAATGGATGATCCATCTTGGTATCTTCCTGAGGTCCCCAGCATCACAGATGCCAGTCTTCATCCAATTCAGTAGACTACACGTGATATCAAGAAATAGCTGAAGGACAGGAAAGGCTATGGGCCCTGACAACAACCTGGGCAGTGGTACTGAAGAGATGTTCTCCAGGACTAGCTACACCTCTAGACAAACTGTTCCATTACAGCTATAACATTGGTATCTACCTGCCAATGTGGAAAATTGCCCAGATATATTCTGTCCACAAAAAGCAGGACAAATCAAATCAATCCCACAAATTATCGCCCCATCAGCCTACTCTTGATCAGCAGCAAAGTGATGTCATCAACAGTGCTATCAAACTCTATTTACACAAATAGGCTGCTCACTGATGTTCAGTTTGGTTTCCAACAGGGCCACTCGGCTCCTGACCCCATTGCAGCCTTTGTCCAAACGTGGACAAAACAGCTAAACTCTGAGGTGAGAGCGACTGCCCCGACATCAAGGCAGCATTTGATGTGTGTGCTATTCAAATGCACAAGTAAAATTGAAGTCAGTAGGTATCTCCACTGGTTGGAGCCATACCTAGTACAAGGGAAGATGGTTGTGGTTGTTGGAGGCCAATTATCTCAGTCCCAGGACATTGCCTCATAAATTCCTCAGGGTAGTGTCCAAGGCCCAACCAGTTCAGCTTCATCGATGACCTTCCTTCCATCATAAGTCAGAAATGGAGGTGTTCACTGATTGTACAATGATCAGTATCATTTGCAAATCCTTAGACACTGAAGCAGTCTGTGTTCATATGCAGCAAGACCTGGACAATATTGGGGCTTATGCTGGTAAGTGGCAAGTAATCCTCATGCCACACAAGTGCCAGGCAATGGCCATCTCCAACAAAAGAGATAATCTAACTATCAGCCCTTGACATTCAATGGTATTATCATCACTGTATCCCCCACTGTAACAACATCCTGGGGGTTACCATTGACCAGAAACTGAACTGGACTAGCCATGTAAATACTGTGGCTACAAGAGCAGGTCAGAGGCTCGGAATTCTGAGGCGAGTAACTTGCCTCCCCAAGACTATCCACCATTAATAAGGCACAAGTCAGGCATGTAATGGCATGTTCTCCACTTGCCTGGATGAGTGCAGCTCTGACAACACTCAAGAAGCTGGACACCATCCATGACACAGCATCTTGATTGATCGGCACCCCATCCATCAGCTTAAACATTCATTCTGTCCAGCACTGATACACTATGTCATTACAAGATATTGCCAAGCCTCCTTTGGCAGCACTTTCCAAACATGCAACCTCTGCCACCTTGAAGGATAGGGGCGGCAAACACATGGGAACATCAACAGCAAGTTCCCCTCCAAACTACACATCATCCTGAGTTGGAACTGGGTCAAAATCCTGGTACTCCCTCCCTAACAGCACTATGAGTGTGTCTACACTGGACCACAGCGGTTCACAAAGGTGACTCACCATCACCATCTCAAGTACAATTGGAGATGGGCAGTGACACCAAAATCTCGTAAAGAATGCTTTTTAAAAAGCTTTTAAAGAAAGGCAAAATACCGCACGTACTGGAAATCTGAAGAATAGATAATAAACAGAAATACTTGGAGGTCAGGCAGCATCTGTCGAGACAGAGTGAACATTTCAGATCAATAACCTTTAATCAGAATTGGCAAATATTAAAATGTCACAGATTTTAAGTAAGCACAGAGTACGTGAGAGGAGGAAAGGGTGAAAAGGTAGATCTGATAGAGTGAAAGGCAAGAGTGATGAAGCAAGAAAAGGACATGACACTTTTAATGAGTTTGGAAGGCTTTTTATCTGAAACAGTAGAGGGGAGACAAGGGCATGAGTTTGTGGTGGGGCTTAAGGTAATGGCTTTGGCCTTAACAATCTTTAACCAGGGAAATGATTTCTTTGGCATGAAGGGACCAGATAATAGTGTTCATAAGTGTGAAGGAATGTACAATGAGTCTATAATGAGGACAGGATCAAAAGAAATAGGCTGAGGAAAGAGGTCAGAAGCAGAATACGAAAAGAGGCAAAGAATGACTAGTATTCTTAAAGAATATCCCAGAGCAGTTTATATTACCAATAAATTACTATAATGTAAGCAAGCTTGTGCCAGCAAGATTCCAATGATTCCAAATTAGATTAATGACCCGTTAATCTGCTTCTGGTGAAATAGGTTGAAGGAGGGGTGTTGCCATGAGCACTGAACGCCCTGCCCTTTAAAAGGGTAGAGAAAATGACTAGTCATCATGTTTACTTTTTGCAATAACTAAACTTGTGTTCACATGATCGCTCTGATTCTTGACAGGTTGCATGCAACAGACTGTGCAAAAAGGTCCCTTTGTTCATTTGAGAAAACTGTCAGTGGGATGTTGGCAATTTGGATCTTTGAATGGCCCCTCCAAGTCTCTTTGGATGATGATCTCCCTTTAAGAGGATAGGCCAGTCTTCCATCTCTCATGAAAACCATTTTATAATTGGCTACCCAGAGTCGAGAAATGCAAGGCCACAGCAGATTCTGCAGCTGTCAAACTGAGAATTCATTGTGTACAGATCTAGCACATGCTTAAGCTGACAATCATCTGCACTGTATAGAATCATAGAATGGTTACAGAACAGGAGGTGGCTATTTGGCTCATCATCTGTGCCAGCTCTCAATGAGAGCTACTCAGCTAGTCCTACTCTCCTGCCTTTTCTCCATTGCCCTGCAAATCTTTTCTCTTCAGATAATTATTCAGTTCCTTTTGAAAGCTAGAGGTGTTACATGAGGAATAACCTTTTTACTCAGTTACTGTTTGAACTCTGGAATGCACTGCCTGATTGTGTGGTGGAGGCAGATTCATACTGACCAGATGTAAATAATTTGTATTCAATAGATTTTTGCAATACTCCTATCCTAGAACTTTTTGCTATATGATGAGCCCCAGAAAGGTTTTTTCTAAGGTTCTGATACAGGTCCTGAAGCACTAGAATGGAGCAAGACAATTATTTGTTGCTTGTACAACTGTGTTCAGATGAGGAAATGTTTTATCCACACACATATTACATTTGCATTTAATCGATACTTGTAAAAGTCAAGAGAAAGCTGAACGTTGTTGCTATTTGTTCAAATTGACTTTTTTTTTGAACTACTGGCAACCCTTTTTTATGCAGGTAGAAGCTTTGAGATATTTTTCAGTGATGTTGTGAAACAAAATTGTTGATTTCCTTCTTAAGTGAATGTTATTTCCACCTTAGTGGTGACCAAGTAATTTAAACAGCACTAAAATTTGAAGTACAGTATTAGACACAAACTGGCATCTCAATTGGGAGTGGAATGAGACGGAAGGAAGAAAACTTACATAACATTAAAAAAAACTCATTTGAATGGGTGGGGCAGAAAAATAGTGTCAAAAACACAAAACTGCACACTGCCATAGTTGGAACAAATCATTTTAAAATAACATGCTCCATCAATAAGGTACACCCAGGAGGCACCTTTTCAGTCTTGAACTGGGTTCCCCTCCCCCCACCCCACCCCCACTAGAGCCATCTGTCACTTGCTCATCCTGCTTTCTACTCTTAATGTCACCATTAGCACCTCCTTTGGCCAGTATCACCAACGCATACACCCCTTCGACCTTTTGTTTACAACATCTTTTGCAATCTTTCCTTTCCCTCCACCTATCACTGGCCTTCTATCCAGCTTCACCTGTCCCACCCCCCTTAAACAGTATGTTTCACCACATTTTTACTTCTCTTTAGTTCTGAAGAAGAGTCATAAGGACTCGAAACGTTAGCTCTGTCTTTCTCTCAACAGATGCTGAGTTTTTCCAGCAATTTTTGTTTCTGTTTCAGATTGCCAGCATCCGCAGTATTTTGCTTTTGTTTAATGAAAGTACCGTTTAGCTAATACAGGCATGGGAAGGGGAGAGAGAAGCCTTGTATGGGAAGAGGTCTTCTGGTGTTTCTCAAATGGTCCCAAGTGTAATGTAATTAATTACTTTGAAGTGCATTGACTGTTGTATAAACGAATGGGGTCATTATGTGGGCAGTGAAATTGTACAACCAGCAGTGAGATGAGTGAGCAGTTAACATCTCTCTTTGCTGATGGTAATTTGAGGGGTATGGAAAAAGGTTGCTCAGGATTCCAGCAGAATTCCCTGCTCCACTTTGGGTAGTGTCATGGGTGCTTGAAATTTGCCAAAATTGACAGCTTGGACTTTGGTTTACAAACATCACCAAAGATTGAGATTAAGCTAAAAACTAAGGGATGGAGAAGTAAAATATTTAAACTCTTCGGATGGGGAAGTGTGGGTTGACATTTATGTTGTACATTTGAATTAAATACTCTTGACTGTTTTAATAGTCCATTATGTATTACAAAAATCTAACTCTGAAATTATCTGTAGGGCCTTAAAGCTTGGATACCTCACACAAGATTTGATTGATGACTACGAGCCAGCATTAATGTTTACAATTCCTAGACTAGCCATTGTCTGGTATGTATTCAAAAAGTAACAATACTTTTTGTTAAATGAATAACTATTTTTTAAACACTGCAACAATTGTTGGTTCAGATCCATGTGGGAAATTACAATTTAGTTGTTTCACAAAATGCTGTGGCCACCTTCTACACCAGGTGATGTTGAGATCAGATTTCCCTTGACCTTTGCCATTCAGCAGCAGCAATTTGAATTTAGCTAGCACGTTTAATGTCAAACCAGTGATCTCAGCTGGGTCATCCAACCAAACAAAGGGCAGGCACTGCTCTTGCAGATGAGAAAAATCAGAGGTTGAGTGCTTTCATGCTGCTCCAGTGTACCACTTGGATCTCTAGATACTAGACAATAAGAGATGGAGTTGATTACAGTTGCTTGCATGCCTCCTGATTTGAAGAGTGGTGCATGTTGACTGGACCCTGAAGAAGAAAGAAGCTTCAAGTGGAGCACAAAATTTAGTGAACTATATAAATTGATTTTTAAAATATACATTTCCCCCTCATCCCTACAATTTTCCAAATGTAATTTTTTTAGGCTGTGAGGGCTGTAATGTCAGAGTATTGTATGTTAATAAGTCTACAATATCGTAGCAAAGTTACCTGGGCCTTCAAATTACCATGGGATAGTATCATGCCAACATTTAACCTGGTAATCTGAAATTCATTTCTTGTGGTAGAGAGATTTACTTTCTAATAAATCAATTAACAGTCCTGCTAAAACAGACAATAGAATTTTATACAAGCATGATGTAATTACTACTATTATCCTTCAATATATAATTTAAAGGTTAAAGTCAATAAAGGAATTAAACAGTTGTTGATATTCTTGAAATTTGCCACGTGTTTGCGAGAACATGACTGGTTTAAAACTGCACGGTATTTGGTCAGAGAAATCCACGCGACTTTGGGCACCAACAAACCACTGAACATAAAGAGCACAAGAAAGCAGCATGAATATCAGGCGTACATCTTAGACACTGTAGAGACTATGAGCTATGCAAGGAAGGCAAGCTCCTAATGCCTGAAGGAACAGAACTCAATGGTTTGCGATCTTCATCTCTATTTTGTTTAGCAATGTAGTAATAATGGTTTTATTTAGTATGTAATGTACCTTTTAAGAATAATACTTGTAAGGAAGATCACATGATCTGTAATAACCAATAGTTCAGTAGCCCAGGCTACCTCAGCAGTCAATGTCGAGACAGAGTTGCAGTAGAAAGCACATGTGTAGTTGCTGCTTAGTATATTGTAAATAAACTTAACGTTTCCACCCAAGAAGTGTCTGCAGATCAACTCCAACAACGATATTAGAAACTCGGTCACCCTTAGAACAGACTGACGATGAGAATAAAACAGGATTGAACAGAAGAAGCCAAATTAAAAAGAAATAGGCATGGTACCTCACCCTGTGATTGTAAGTAGCAAGCTCTGTTAGAATCAAAGAAGTAATTCCCCCTCAAAATGCCACAATTTGGGAGAATTGATCCTCTTGAGCCAGCCACAGATGACTGGTCTCATTACATAGAACTTTGCCTCACGTTCTTTCTTCAAGCAAACAAGATTCTGGGGGAAGAGAAGAGGCAAGCGATCCTCTTGGGTACTTGTCGGAGCAAAACAGTCTAATTCCAAGTTTGACAGCACCCAGTGCCCCAGATTTGATGAATTTCGATGAATTGGTGAACCACGTGGAAGAGTCATTTTCAACCAAAGTCCTCAGTCACAATGCAGAAGCTCAGGTTTAATTTGCACAATAGAGCCCCAGGTGAGACAATTGCATGCTATGTGGCAAATTTGAAGCAGCTAATGGAACATTGAGAGTTTGATATGACTCTAAATGATCTCTACGCATGTTGTTTAGTGTGCCATGTGAATGAGGACTCTATTCAGAAAAGATTATTGTCCAAAGTGAATTTGGATTTCAAGAAGGCGATAGAGATAGCGCTGGCCATGGGAAGCATATTAAGATTCAAAAGCAATACTGGGTGCACAAAACGGCACCATCCTCCACATTGGGTGGGAAACCCCAGCCGCAAAAGGCGCAAAAATGCAAGACTCTGGCGAGAATCGGGAAACCCCCAGCCAAAGAATAAAGAAAAATAACAACAGCGAAATCGAAAAATAATTTTAAGAGGTGGAAGCAAACGGTCTTTTAGCGATTGGCAGTTTAAAAAAAATCGAATGCTACTATTGTCACAGAAATGGACTATGACGAGGCAATGCAAGGAAAGATTCAAGCAGGCTTGTTAAAAAAAAAAAGCCCAATGAAACCTACAGTGTGGAAGAGCCTGAACCAACAAATTCAGACATTTACTCATTGTTTAACCTGAGTGTTGGAAAGACAGAACCGATATTTGTCACAGTGAAAGTAAATGGCAGACCTGTTGGAGTGGAAGTTTACACGGGATCTCCCACTACAGTAATTGGGGAACAGACCTTCAGATATCTGAATAATGTGGACATCAATTAAGTTTAGAAGAAACATCTGCCAAACTCAAAACATATACAGGTGAAGACATTCATTTAAAAGGCATAAGCAGAGTAATTGTCAATTATGAAAGCCATTCGTCCAAGTTACTCTTGATGGTGGTAGCAGGTGAAGGGCCAAGCCTCCTGGGGTGAAATTGGTGAAAGGAAATTAAGTTAGAATGGGCTGAGATGTTCCAATTGAGAGCAAGTGGGCTACCAGAGCTACTTAGAAAGTATGCCGCAGTTTTAAAGGATGAACTGGGGAAAATCCAAGGCCTGCAGGCCAAGATTCATGTGGACCCAGAAGCAACCCCTCACTTCATGGAAGGCGAGATTGGTGCCATATACACTGAGAGAAAAAGTTGCCCATGAACTGAATAGACTAGAGAAACTGGGCTTTATACAACCTGTACAGTTCTCAGAATGGGCAGCGCCCAGAGTCTCCGTCCTTAAACCTGACCAAAATGCCCGAATTTGTGGAGACTACAAACTGATGGTTAACAAAGTAGCTAAGCCACACAAGCACCCCATTCCAAAAATCATAGACCAGTATGTCAAGCTGGCAGAAGGAACAACATACACAAAGCTTGACATGAGTCATGCCGATCAACAACTAGAATTGGATAATGCTCACAATTAATACCCACAAGGGTTGTCCCAATATGCACGATTGCCTTTTGGTGTCTCCTCAGCTTGTACCATCTTTCAGAGAACAGTGGAAAGCTTACTGCCCCAAGCAGTCAGATGATATATTGGTGACAGGATTCACTGAAAAAGAGCATTTGGCAAACTTAGAAGAATTCTTAAAACCTTTCTTGCAAGCTGGAGTGCGTCTTTAAAAAAAGTCCCATTCCAAGCGAGGGAGCTGATCTATTTGGGTCACCGGGTAGATTCATTGGATCTCCACCCGGTTGAAGAGAATGTCAAAGCCACAAGAGAGGCACCTGTGCCAATGAACACCTCAGAACTCAATTCATTCTTCGGAATGATCAACTATTATGGGCAGTTCTTACCCAATTTGTCTACAGTGCTGGACCCCCTGCATTCTCTACCCAAAGAACCAACATTGGTCTTGGGAGGCACCCTAGAAAGAAACTTTCATAAAGGTGAAACAATTGTTGCACTCATCCAATCTATTAGTGCATTATGACCATACAAAAGAATTAGTGCTGACAGATGACGCACCTCCTTATAGAGCGGGAG
Source organism: Carcharodon carcharias (assembly GCF_017639515.1). Lineage (NCBI taxonomy): Eukaryota > Metazoa > Chordata > Chondrichthyes > Lamniformes > Lamnidae > Carcharodon > Carcharodon carcharias. The sequence continues at coordinate 191,017,987 of NC_054470.1, forward strand.
CAGTGCTTTCTCATTGGATGAACGATGGTACGGAATGGCCAATAGGTTATGTATCAAGAATGCTCACCACAGTGCAAAAGGGATACTCGCAGATAGAAAATGGCCTGCCCATCACCTTTGGTGTCAAGAGTGTGTACATGGCTGCCATTTTACAATCATTTCAGACCACAAACCATTGCTAGGATTGTTTAGTGAGGACAAGGCTATGTCACCCATAGCCTCAGCAAGAATACAACAATGGTCCTTAATTCTGGCAGCATTTGTATATGCGTTTGTACATAGGCCTGGCAATCAAATTGCAAACGCCAATGCTCTTGTTCATCTGCCTTTACAAGAAAATCATGAGCATGTCCCAGTTCCACAGGAACTTGTTTTGCTGTTAAATTTCTTAGATTCCTTGCCGGTGTGTGCTCGACAGATCAGAGACTGGACAAGTCAGGACCCAGTTCTACCTGAAGTATGAGAACAAGTGCTGCATGGTTGGTCATAGCAGCTCTTATCTGATGAAATGAAACCGTACTTCAACAGAAGAATAAAATAAACATTCGGGATGGCACCTTATTGTGGGGAGTGATAGTTCCTCCAAAGGGAAAGGAGCAACTTTTAATTGAACTACACAGTGCCCATACAGGAATTTCCCAAATGAAGAGCATAGCACACAGCTATTTATGCTGGCCTGGGATGGATGGCAAAATAGAGTTTAGAAAAGCACTGTTGCAATGTCAGCAACTGCAAAAGTTGCCAGCAACAGCTCTATTACACCAATAGGAGTGGCCAGGTGTGGTTACACATTGAATACATTGGACCTTTCCTGGGAACAATGTTTCTGCTCATTGTCGATGCCCATTCAAAATGGCCGGCTGCTACAATTGAGAAACTACGTCGAGATTTTACCATTCACGGACTACCAGTTTCCGATAACAGCACAATATACAAGTGTTGAGTTTCAACGGTTTATCAGCCTCAACCATATTAGTCGTAAAAACTGCACCATACCACCCTTCCTCAAACGGACTGACAAAGGGCAGTTCAAACATTCAAGGCAGACATGAGAAAGCTAACTGGTGATCCCTTGGCAACCAAGCAAGCACGTTTTCTTTTTCATTACTGGACTACCCCTCAGGCATTGCACCTGTGGAGTTGTTGTTCAAATGCCGTCTCAAGGTGAGATTGAGCTTAATAATGCTGAATTTAGAGGGGAAGGTGGAAAGGAGTCAGGGAAGCTAGAAAACTTGACATGACTGGTATACTCGAAGGGAAATTCACGGAGGGAGAGCCGGTATACGTGAAGAGCTTCGGAGAAGGACCAAAGTGGATACCGGGTGAAATAGATGCAATGACTGGACCTCTATCTTACCATGTGGAGGTGGAAGGCCGGATCATGTGGAAAGGTGGACCATTTAAGGAAGAGCAAGACAAATCGGCAAGATTTTGTTCCACCAGTGATCTTGACCGGGTTTGCGTTTCCTGTTGAGGACACTCTCAATCCAGGACAGACATGTCCGATGTTCCTTTAAGAGTTGAGGATACAGAACTGCAAGTGCCCACTGAAACACCTGATGTTCAGGCAACTCCAGAAAATGAGGTTTCTGACACAGAATCTGAAGTTGGGGAGCTGTGATGTTCCACACGTATCAGGAAACCACTAAAAGACTGGCCTTGTAAATTCCTTAACCAGTGTAAATATTATGTGGTCCTCAAAAATATATATTTGTAAATATAATGTGTATAGCAGAGTTAGAGGAGGAGGAATGTAGTAGTTATGGTTTTATTTAGTATGTAATATATCTTTAAGAATAATACCTGTAAGGAAGATCACATGATCTGTAGTAACCAATAGGTGAGTCGCCTAGGCTACCTCAGCAATCAGTGTAGAGATAGAGTTGTAGTAAAAAGCATATGTATAATTGCTGCTGAGTATATTGTAAATAAACTTAATGTTTCCACCCAAGAAGTGTCTGCAGATCAACTCCATCATTAATAGTGCAACTCGGCCACCCTTACAAGTTGCCAATCAAGTCAACTGGTTTCTCTTTGGCTTCAGAAACCAGCCCCCTCAGTCATTGGTTATGAGTATATGCAAATGACAGGCGAGAATAAACCAGCTGGTCCATTGAAACCAGCCCATGCTGCCATGGTGTATCTTCAGCACGTCCTGACCCGCACCTGCCCTTTCGCATCTCCCATAACATGCTCACCAAGCATATTGGTAATGGGAATGGAATATTTCTGCCTACTTTGGGAACCTTGTTTCAGCATTAAGACACATACAGAATAGCAAAAGTGAATGCTTTGAAATAATATAAAATGAAACCAGCCAGGCAGAATCTGTGGAGATATCAGTATAGGGTTAATGTTTCAGATCAGTGACACAGAATGGTATTCCTTCTACTGTGCCCATTACAGAAGGGTCCCCTGCTGCTTCATTGATATTTTTATATTTATCACACCGTTCAGTTGCCTGCTGAGAGTTCATGCCCACTTAAAACTCAATTAAGTTTGCCAGACTCATTTTGCATAGGGCCCTTACAGCAAAGTCTTGAGCTGAGTTCAGACTTTAGCCCAGCAGTACCTCAATCTATGATCTAATTCATAGATTCATGCTGCACTGAAGGCTCCTTGTTCTTGTGCCGGCTTTTTGAAAGAGCTACCTAATCAGTCTCTCTTCCCTGCTCTTCCCCATAGCCCTAGAATTTTTTCCCTTTGAAGTGTGTCACGACTCATTGGGGAGAGTGCGTTGCAATATCGAGCCCCACTGCCCCCCCCCCCCCCCCCAAGCCATGATGAATGTTAAAAAATTTGATCAATCCACCTAATTGTTTAATTTAGGTTAACAGAATGTGAGCATGTAAACTTAATAAGTAAATAACTTTATTGAATAAACTGATGTTAACCAGTGGCAAGAATAAATATGAACTGCTAATTTCTAACTCTAACCTAAACTTTACCCCTTCTTAAATCTCTATACACATAGATACACACATTTGCCTCCCCTGCCCCTGGGGGAGGTGATGGCACAGCAGTACTGTCACTGCACTAGTAATGCAGAGGCCCTGGGTAATGCCCTGGGGACATGGGTTCAAACCCCGTGGATGAACCAATTCAATAAAAATGACCATCTGGTTCACTAATGTGCTTAAGGGAAAGAAATCTGCTGTCCTTACCTGATCTGGCCTACATGTGACACTGCCTTCTGAACAAGGGTAATTAGGGATGGGCAATAAATGCTGGCGCCCACATCCAATGAATAAAAAGACACATGAGACACATAAAAACATAGATTATAAGGTGGGATTAAACAGCTCAATATCACCCTTTCAGGCAGTGCATTCCATCATAACTTGCTGTGCTTTTGAAAAATAAATCTCTGTTGTTCTTAAATCTGTCATTACCAAACTGCCTGCCAGTGGAAACAGCTTTTCCCTATTTACCCCCTCAAAATTCCTAGCATGTTGTGTTTTAATTGAGGTTTGCACTAGCTGATTACAGAGTTAGGGACAGTACTGTTAGTTTCCAATGCATGAACTCCTGTTTCTCTTAGAGGGAGGTGTTGTCATTTTCTAGTGCCCTGTTAGACAAAGGTGAATCGGCATGCATCTGATATGAAGCACAGTCTGTGTGTTGTGCAGTGCTATCCACTCTTCCGATAGCCAAAAGCTGATTTCATTAGGCACAGAACCACATTGCAGATTAACATGCAATCCTTTCAGTGCAACCTCCAGCTGTGTTAAGACATATCCAACAGTCAGTGTTTCAATTCTTTTGTTGCGGGAAACCTTTACAGCCCCTTGTTTGTTTGAACCTGGCTTGTTGCTAGTCAGTTAGCTTCTTCCCTGGACCCATTTGAACAGCCAGAGTAGCTAATATTTTCTGAAGGCAGACACTGCGATTGAATCACTAAAGATCTAGACTAGATTTCACCTGTCCCAAAGTCAATTTATTTTTATTTTCCAGAACTTCCTGTTCTGCCTGGGAAACCTTAGTATTATCACCTTGACATTGCACGGATTTAATTATTTATATTGTACTGTACATCTCCACAAACAATCATTCTGCTATGTTTAAATTTACCTGCCCTGTCACTTGGAGCTCAGGCCATTGGAAAATGTGGAGGAAAGTTGAGGTGGTGGGCTTGTGGCTACTGTGGTCAGTGCATTTATGCAATGAGTTAACTGTGCTGTGGATACCAGTAAGGCCACATGCTGAGTTGAGTCATCTTAGTCAAGATAACAGCAAAAGGGCACTTGCCCTCAGGGCCCTTGATTTATGAGGGTTTCTATTTTTGATGAATATTTATTATCCCCTGCTGGAAGTATGATTTTGTGGACGTGAGTCAGAATCAAGCTAAACTGGGCTGAACCAGCCATCCCTGACTGCTTGCATACAAACATTGGCTATCTCTGTGATGTTCTGTGGGGGATCCTGTTCCTGGGGAATGGCATTTTTTACAGTATTTAATTCCTTGAGACAATAGGAGGGAACAAAAGATCGCAGAAGACGAATGTGAAACAAAATGATCATGTGAATATATCTGCTGATGTTCTTGTGCCATGATATAAGGAAAACTGCTGTAGGAGGTTTGAAGAATTCCCCATGCAACGATGTTGGATAATAACATGATAAATGAAGCAATAGAGATATATATCCCATCCCTGAAACCTGGAGTTCTCGGGTAGGGGGAGGGGTTTCGATGTGGAGAATCCAACCCCAGATGCCTAATACATAAAACTGTTGCCAACAACCTGCTCCAATTCCCTTGAGCAGCCAATGCTGCCCATACATCTGGAGCTTTGCCAACATACTCAATGTACATCCGTAAAAACAGCCATACATGAAAGGCAGATGATGTAAGCTGCTTGAATCTGACCTGTAAATGCATGTAACATTTTCTTTTTTAAAAATCAAGCTGAGAAATGCTGCTGAGGAGTATAATTAAGAAAATTAAGAGGAAAGTGAAATATGGTCTAAATATTTTGTATTATAACATTTTAAATCACCATGCCTGATAAACCAGAGCTGAGATGTGTGTTGGTGTCCCATACCATTCGAAAATCTCCTGCCCTGTGAGCAATTAGTAATCAAATGGGGGTGTAATATTTCTATTCAAATCTGCAGCTTAACTTAGTCAGCGTTAATCTTCCTTCATGTGGGCCTGTTGCCCTAAAAGCATGCGAGGAAAAAAATGTTCAATGATATTTAAACTTGGTGCATTTCTCTTGAGTTGAATGTTTTTAAGTGCAATATGTAACATTTTGAAACTTTTTTTTGTCAAGTGGTTTATTGGTTTTCCCTGAGGGGCCTTTGAACTTGGAACGCAAGCTAGAAGATATGTCTGACCTGTTCAGACCATTTCGCACATTACTGCGAAAAATAAGGTAAGATTAACAAAAGCCCTTATGTTTATGCCTTATGTTTCCGGTCTTAATAGTGGTCTGTTGTTGCTCTTTATGTAATCTGAATCATCTATGAAAATAATACAGCACAAATAGAGGTTAATGGGTATGACCTTCTAGCCATTACGGAGACGTGGTTACAAGGAGATCAAAGCTGGAAACTAAATATTCAGGAGTATGTGATTTTTCGAAAGGACAGGCAGGAAGGAAAGGGTGGTGGGATAGCTTTGTTAGTATGGGATGGAATAAGTACGATAGCAAGAAGGGATCTTGGATTGGAAGATGTAGAAACCATATGGGTGGAGGTAAGAAATAACAAGGGAAGAAAACAATGGTGGGAGTAGTCTATAGCCCCCCTGACAGTAGTTATACTGTACGACAGTGCATAAATCAGGAGATGATGGTATGTAAAAAAGGCAGTATGTAAATCATGGATGACTTTAATCTTCATGTAGATTGGGAAAATCAAATTGGCAGAGGAAGCCACGAGCAAGAATTCATAGAGTATATTCAAGACAGTTTCCTAGAACAATATGCTGTGAATCCAACCAGGGATCAGGCTATTTTGGACCTGGTAGCATGTAATGAGGCAGATTTAATGAATGATCTGAGTAAAGAATCCCCTAGGAAGCAGTGACCATAATATGGTAGAATTTAGCATTCCCTTTGAGAGTGAGAAACTTGCATCAGAAACAACTGTGCTAAACTTAAATAAGGGTAATTACAAAGGAATGAGGACAAGAGTTGGCTGGAGTGGCTGGGAAAGGAGTTTAGCAGAAAAGGCAGTTGATGGACAATGGCAGATGTTTAAGAAAATAGTTTGTGACTCTCAACGAAGATATATCCCAGTGAGGAAGAAGGATTCAAGGAAGGGGAATAAACCAACCATGGTTAACCAAGAAAGTTGAGGACAATATCAAATTGAAAGAAAAAACATGCAGTGTAGTTAAGATTAGTGGTAACTGTAGGAAAATTAGCTTAATATCTGTTATTGGGAAAATGTTGGAGTTTATTATAAAGGATGTAATAGAGCATTTAGAAATACATAATCTAATCATGCAGAGTCAGCATGGCTTCATGAAGGGGAAATCACGTCTCACAAATTTATTAGAATTCTTTGAGGTGGTAACAAGCAGGATAGATAAAGGAGAACCAGTAGATGTAATATATTTGGATTTCGAAAAGGCATTGAGTAAGGTAGCGCACATAAGGCTACTTAATGAGAAAAGAGCCCATGGTGTTGGGGGGGTAGTATATTAGCATGGATAGAGGATTGGCTAACTAATAGAAGACAGAGTTGTGATAAAGAGGGCATTTTTAGGATGGCAGCCTGTAACTAGTGGAGTGCCACAGGGATTAGTGCTGGGGCCTCCATTATTTACAAGATATATTGGTGACTTGGATGAGGGAAGTGAATGTACAATCGCCAAGTTTGCGAATAACACAAAAAATAGGGAAGGCAAGTGATGAGGATGACACATGGAGCCTACAGAGGGATATAGACAGGTTAAGTGAATGCGCAAAAACTTGGCAGATGGAATATAATGTGGGAAAATGTGAGGTTATGCTCTTTGGCAGGAAGAATAGAGGAGCTGAATATTATTTAAATGGACAAAGACTGCAGAAGGCTGCAGCACAGAGGGATTTGGGAGTCCTTGTGCATGAATCCCAAAAAGCTAGCATACAAGTTCGACAAATAATAGGGAAGGCAAATGGAATGTTGGTCTTTATTTCAAAGGGAATGGAGTATAAATTAGGAAGTCTTGCTAAAACTACACTAGGCGCTAGTTAGACCACACCTAGAATACTGTGAGCAATTTTGATCTCCTCATCTAAGGAAAGATATACTGGCATTAGAGGCAGTCTGGAGAAGGTTCGCTAGGTTGATCCAAGGGTTGGAGGAATTTTCTCATGTTGAGTTGGTTGGGCTTGTACTCATTGGAGTTTAGAAGAATGAGAGGCGACCTTATTGAAACATGTATAATTCTTAGGGGACTTGACAGGGTAGATGCTGAAAGGTTTTTCCCCTTGTGGGAGAGTCTAAGACCAGAGGGCATAATCTCAGAGTAAGGAGGCATCCATTTAAAACAGAGATGAGGAGGAATTTCTTCTCTTGGAGCGTATTCAACCTATGGAATTCCTTACCACAGACGGCTGTAGAGGCTGGACCGTTAAGTCTCTTCAAGGTTTAGGTAGATTTTTAATCAGTAAGGCAATCAAGGGTTATGGGGGAAAGTCAGGAAAGTGGAGCTGAGGGTTATCAGATTAGCCACAATCTCATTGAATGGCGGAGCAGGCTCGATGGGCCGAATGGCCGCCTTCTGCCCCCACGTTTTATGGTCTAAAAAGTGTGTGAAGACTAATTTTCTAGGTCTTGTCCCTTTTACAAATACCCAGCCCATGATCAAAAGAGCAAATCATCAGTTCCTTGGCATCTCTCGAGCTAGTGGACTGTGTGGACAAGAATCAATAGGAAAAACTCTTCCTTTTCTTAACCTGCATCCTGCTACACCAGGCTAAGCATTTTTAATTGCTGAACTGGTTGATCTGCTGCAATTAATTTCTATAAAACTGATTTAGAATGGTTTTCTTCCCCCTGGTTCCAAGGTTATGTAATGTAGATTTTTTTCTTATATAATCTCCAAGTTGGTCTTTAATAATGGTTAAACATAGTTAAAATAAGCCTTGCCCATGTTTCTAATGTATATGATTGTAAGTGGGACTGACCTGTATGAACTGTATGAATCGTCCAAATCTACTTTGTTTTTATTCCTGTTTTTTCCATCAATTTTCAGCCTCCAGCTGCCACCATATTGCTCCTATAAGGAACACAATTAGCATGCAAGTACATCAAGCAATTAGGAAGGCAAATGGCATATTCGCCTTTATTGCAAGGGGATTGGAGTACAAGAACAAAGGAATCTTGCTGCAATTATACAGGCTTTTGGCGAAACCACATCTGGAGTAGTGTGCGCAGTTTTGGTCGCCTCATTTAAGAAAAGAGATCCCTGCATTGGAGGCGGTACAGCCAAGGTTCACTAAATTGATCCCTGGGATGAGGGAGTTGTCATATGATGACAGGCTGAGCAAATAGGGTCTGTATTCTCAAATTTAGAAAAATTAGAGGCAATCTCATTGAAACGTACAAGATTCTGAAGGGGCCTGATAGGGCAGATGCTGAGAGATTGTTGCTACTGGTCAGGGAATCTGAAACACAAAGGCACAGTTTGGGAATAAGGGGCTAACCATTTAGGACTGAGATGAGGAGAAATTAATTCACTCAAAGGGTTGTGAATTTTTGGAATTGGATGGTCCATCACTGAATACATTTAAGACTTAGATAGAGATTTTTGGTGTCTCAGGGAATTGAGGCACATGAGGAACAGGCAGAAAAGTGTGAGTTGAAACCCAAGATCAATCATGATTGCTTTGAATGGTGAAGCAGGCTCGACGGGGCCATGTGGTTTACCCCTGTCCCTATTTCTTGTGTTCTACTCTTATAGCTGTTGATTCATTGCTGCCACATGGTTCTATTGGGTTTATATGCTCTGCATCATCCTCTCTAATTGTGCATTCCTTGTAGCGAGCATGGGCAGTCTATTTGACTGCAGAAACTGGCGATCTTGGCCTTGCCTGTAACCTGTAAGGTTCTCGCTGGGGTCACTAGATGGTTTCAGGAAGTGGGTGGGAGCACTGCATTTATAATACTAATGTGTACTTTTCCACTTGCCATGAGTTTGATCAGTTGATCCAGCACATACTGGGATTTCTCCATGTTCCCTGTGTTTCTTTCCACAGATGCTGCCTGACCTGAGTTTTTCCAGCCTTTTTTGTTCATATCTCAGATTTCCAGGGTCTGCAGTATTTTGCTTTTGCATACTGTGATCTAACCTGCAACCTTCCTGCGCTTTATGGACTGCCTACTTAATTACTTAATGGCTATGCTTTAATGGGACATGTGTGCAGTTTAATGTAGAAACCATTAATTTACATGTTCTGCTTAAAAGGGCGCACAGCATTCTTGAAAGTAAGTTATTCCCGCATGAGCACTCCAGAGAGCTGCAGTATGTGTAATCCTCACCAGTTAACCTCCATTCCTGCATGTTGGATAGCTTTAAGTTGCACTTCCATGAGCAGTTGAAATGATTTTATATGATTTTCCCATGATTGTACCATGACAAGAATTATTGTTACAGGCTTTTACACTCGGTACGTTGAAAACCTCAGTGGGCATTTGCCATATCCAAAGTGATTCCAATTGTTGAACCCATGGTGCTCTAGCAATACAATAACAGCACACACTTTTATTCTTTCTTGGGATGTGGGTGTTCACTGGTGAGGCCAGCATTTGTTGCCCATCCCTAATTGCCCTTGATATGAGTGACTCAGAGGGCAGTTAAGCGTCAACCACATGCATTACTGTGGATCTGGAGTTACACGTAGGCCAGACTTGGTTAAGACAGCAGATTTCCTTCTCCAAAGGGCCTTAGTGAACCAGATGGGTTTTTGACAATCAATAGTTTCATGGCCACCGTTACTGAGACTAGCTTTCAATGCCAGATTTATTAATTGAATTCAAATTCCGCCAGCTGCCTTGGTGGGATTTGAACCCATGTGTCCAGAACGTAGCCTGGGACCCTGGATTACTAGCCAAGTGACGTTACCATTACAGCACCGTCTCCCCCTGTACTCTGCAAAGTAGCATATGCAGTGGACAAATATTTGGTAACTGAATGGAACTGCCCAGTGCCAAGATGACCTTCTAGATATTGTCAAATGTCCTATTGAATATGTATAATGCTATGGATGTATTCCTGTGCATGCTCAATGCTTCTTGGCCTCAGAGACACATTAGGGAATGTAATCTGAGGCACAAATGAGTTAGCAGTAGGATAAGTATAATGAGGACATTAAAAGTGCTCAACCTCAAGGATTTAATTTTTCTTACTATTACATTAGTTTTTGCTTAAAAAAAAAACTTATTATTCGCATGAATTTTGTGTAATGCCATCCCACCCTTCCTCATTCTTGTCTTCTCCCACCTCCCTAATTAGGGACCTACTACAGACCTTGACAGAAGATGAGCTGCACACTCTTGAACGTAACCTCTGTATATCCCAGGATGGTGAATTTTCTGCTGATCCAGAGGTACCCTCTACCATTCCTCCATCTGTAGTTCCTGATAAACTCGTTCAAGATAAATTGTGTGTAAAAGCTGAAAATACAGACGCTGAACTTGCATGTTCCATGCAGTATGATGAGGAGGAGCTGGAACAGCTTAACTTAATGGTACACAGGGTGGGGGATGAAATGTCCTGTCTGCTCTCTCCTCCAAGTGTGTGCCAGTCACCAGCTCACAAGACTGTGCTGAAACACAACCGTAACCCAGGGCTCTCGGCAACGACATCATACCTTGAGCTTTCTGGCGTAAGGCGTGAAGCTGAAGAAGAGGAACGGGTATTTTTCATGGATGATTTGGATGGAGCAGCTGATGCCTTTGCTGGAATGGACACACCAGGAGAATCACTTACTTGGGCTGATGATTCTTGTCCACCTAAACAGGAAGGCAAGTTGCTTCTTCCACATGAGGACGCAGGCATGGTGACGGAGAGTTGTAATGAGGAAACAGTCGAAGCAAAAGAGGTACCGCACAAACCAAGCAATAACAATTCACTACCTCTGCAAGGACAAGCCAACCAAAAGGAAAATAACACAGCAGAAATGTATTGTAACTGTTTGGATGCATCTGAATCCAGTTCTTACCTCAATGGTTGGACTGCAGGTACTGATGTACAACCCAGTGAAACTGCAGAAAAAATAGCACATAGGACAGGTGGAATGAAAATTTCTGCAACTGTTATCTTTAACCCCAAATCTCAGTGTCTCTCTTGCTCCTCTGAAGCTGAGAGTGTAATAAATTGTGATTCTGTCTGCTGTCAGGTTTCTTCAGATGACTCCCCAGTGCAAGGCCCTGCTGACATGAAAAATGAAGTAAATCGTTGTGTTCACCGTGCTGCCACTCAGGATGGTCGAGTTTTCAACAGTTCTGAACCAGTGGATGTCAATTCATTGAAGGAGCCTGTAGATGTTGGGGATTCTAGTTTATCTAAAGAACAAGGTCAGCAACATAAAAGCAACTGTGCATCACCTTCACAGGAGAGGATAGAAAATGAGATCCCAGGTGGATCATGGACAGAAAGGGCCATCACCAAACGGGAGCACAAAACCTCAAAATGCAAGTGCCTGGCACAATCCTCAGGAAAACACACACAAGAAGGAGGGCAACAAACAGAAATGGATGTGTGTTGCCAGCAGCGAAAGATGGAAAGGAGGAGGCAGCCAATTGGAGGGAAGGAAACTAAAGAGGAGCCACATGTTAAAGGCCATGTGGTAGATGATGAATTGGAGGAAGATGGGAAGGTACAAATTGTTTCTGACCTGTCGGAGGGCCACAGAACTAAGCAGAGGTAATTTCACTTCCTGCTTATAAGTGCTCCAATTATAGGTTGCATTTTTGTTTGTTTGCTTGGGTGGGTGGTGGGGGTGTTGAGATGGGTAAGAGCTTGTCCATGGATCGCTCGTGAACTTTGTTTGAATGTTTCTAGTGCACAGTAATTGTAGTTGTACTTTTGAACAGAATTAATCCAGGCATATGCTATATAGTCAGTGTGCTTTAATATTATCCCGAGATCACCATGCTCAGGAAAAGTTTATAACTTTGAATAAAGCATTCCCCATTTTTTCTTCTTTAATTAAATCCTTATTGATTTTCTACATTAATTTTAGAGAGTCAAGTAGATAGTGTCATGGGATATAATTGACTTTGAATTCAACTTGCCTAGGATCAAAGTCCTTATACAGGATCCAAAACTCCTGTTCAGCACAGTACTTATCCTACTTGAGTGTGGTTTTTTTTGAGGTTATTATACTGATGCTGATTATACTTGCCTTAGCATGACTAAGAATTAAATTTAGCATATGATATTGCAGATGGAGTGCACAAACACTCTATTCAAGATTGGAAACTGGGAAATCATCTGCAAGTTTATCATTTTACAATTGGTGGTTGGCATTGAAAAGCATAGCTTTTAACTTAAGTGCAGCAAACTATGAATATCCTTCAACTGTTGAAAGAGTGCCTTAAAGGTCAATAGTTAACATGCAATCATCCCTTTTTAAATTGCATTTCTGACACTACATATTTGAGTGCGTTTTCTGCTGCCATTCAAATACTCTTCTTTTGTTTATTATGAGCTACCAGTGAATGACTGCTGGGGAAAATTGAGAAAGAAGGTTGACTGCCTCATCACTGCCTACTTCGTAAAGAGGCTGAACGTTTAGGTGTCTGGTCACTGATATGATCAAAGAAAACGAGACTAATTTCTATAGTTTATATTGATTAATTTCATATATTTGTATTAATTGTTCATAGGCCCAGCTATCTTCAATTGCTTCATCAATGACCTTCCCTCCATCTCTAGGGCGGAAGTGGGGATGTTTGCTGATGATTGCACAATGTTCAGCAACATTCATGACTCCTCAGATACTGAAGCAGTCCATGTCCAAATAAAGCAAGACCTAAACAATATCCAGGCTTGGGCTGATGAGTGGCAAGTAAGATTCACACCACACAAGTGCCAGGCAATGGCCATATCCAACAAGAGAGAATCTAATGATCACCCCATGACATTGAATGGTATTACCATCACTGAACCCCCCCTACTATCAACATCCTGGGAGTTACCATTGACCAGAAACTGAACTGGACTAGCCATATTAATACTGTGGCTACAAGAGCAGGTCAGAGGGTAGACATCCTGTGGCGAGTAACTCGCCTCTTGACTCCCCAAAGCCTGTCCAACATTTAAAAGGCACTGGTCAAGACTTGTGAAAGAATACTCTTCACTTGCCTGGATGAGTGCAGCTCCAACAACACTCAAGAAGCTTAACACCATCCAGGACAAAGCAGCCCATTTGATTGGCACTCCATCCACAAACATTCACTCCCTTCACCACCGACACACAGTAGCAGCAGTGTATCATCTGCAAGATGCACTGTAGGAACTCACCAAGCCTCCTTAGACAGCACCTTCCAAACCCAAGACTACCAACTAGAAGGACAAGGGCAGCAGACACATGGGAACACCATCGCTTGGAATTTCCCTTCCAAGCCACTCACCATCGTGACTTGGAAATATTTTGCCATGCAAGCTGTGTGGATGAAAGCAGGGACTGCAGGGAGGATGAGCGAACTGACCACAGCACTGTGGTAAAGGGGGGTGGAATTAGGAACATAGTAGTGGTAGGGGACAGTATAATTAGGGGGTTAGATACTGTTCTCTGCAGCCTTGAACATGAGTCCTGAAGGCTGTGTTGCCTGTCAAGTGCCAGGGTTAAGAACATCTCCTCAGGGCTGGAGAGGAATTTGGAGCGGAAGGGGAGGGATCCAGTTGTCGTCGTCCATGTTGGTACCGACGACTTTGATAGGACCAGAAAGGAGGTTCTGCTGGAAAAATTTGAACAGTTAGGAGCTAAGTTTAAAAAGCAGAACCTCCAAGGTGGTAATCTCAGGATTGCTACCTGAGCCACGGGCAAACTGCATAGGGTAAATAAAAAGTCAAGGGGGTTAAATGTGTGACTCAAAGATTGGTGTGGGAAGAATGGGTTTCAGTTCATGGGGCACTAGCACCAGTACTGGGGTAGAAGGGAGCTGTTCTAGTGGGACAGTCTTCACTTGAACCGTGCTGGGACCAGTGTCCTGGTAACTAGGGCTGTAGAAAGGACTTTAAACCAAATAGAGTTGGGTTGGAGAAGGGATACATGAGTTTAAAAAGCAGAAGGATATGACAGCTTTGCAGGGCAGCTATTTCGGTAATGATACCCAGAGTGTGATGGGAAGGGACAGAATGTACAAACATAAAATAAACAGCAGTGAATAGGATCAAAGGGGGAAAAATGGTTAAAAAGGCAAAATGAATGGCTCTTTACTTAAATGCACACAGCATTTGGAACAAAATAAATGAATTATTGGCACAAAGAGAAATTAATGGGTATGATCTTATTGCCATTACAGAGACATGGTTACAAGGAGACCAAAGCTGGGAACTAAATATTCAGGGGTATGTGGCCTTTCAAAAGGACAGGCAGGAAGGAAAGGGTGGCAAGGCAGCTTTGTTAGTACGAGATGGAATAAGTATGATAGCAAGAAAAGATCTTGGATCAGAAGATATAGAATCCATATGGGTGGAGGTAAGAAATAACAATGGGAAGAAGACACTGGTGGGATTAGCCTGTAAGCCCCCTGACAGTAGCTATACTGTAGGATAGAGAACAAGTCAGGGGATAATGTAAAAAAGGCAGTACATTAATCGTGGGTGACTTTAATCTTCATATAGATTGGGGAAAATCAAATTGGCAGAGGAAGCCACGAGCAAGAATTCATAATGTATTCGGGACAAGTCCCTAGAACAATATGTTGTGGATCCAACCAGGAATCAGGCTATTTTGGATCTGGTAATGTGTAATGAGGTAGGTTTAATAAATGATCTCAGAATAAAAGATCCCCGAGGAAACAGTGACCATAACATGGTAGAATTTAGCATTCATTTTGACAGTGAGAAGCTTGGGTTGGAAACAACTGTGCTAAGCTTAAATAAGGGAAATTACAAGAAATGAGGGCAGAGTTGGCTTCAGTGGACTGGGAATGGAGTTTAGCAGAAAAGACAGTTGATGGACAATGGCAGACGTTTAAGGAAATAGTTCATGACTCACACCAAAGATATATATCCCAGTGAAGAAGAAGGATACTAGGAAGGGGGTAAACCAACCATGGTTAACCAAGGAAGTTAAGGATAGTATCTAATTGAAAGAAAAAACATACAATGTGGCAAAGGTTTGTGGTAAACCAGAGGATTGGGAAAATTTTAAAAACCAACAAAAGATGACCAAAAAAACAGTAAAGAGAGAGGTAATAAACTTTGAGAGTAAACTAGCATGTGATATAAAAACAGACAGCAAGAGCTTCTTTAACTATATAAAAAGGAAGAAAGAAGCCAAGATGAACATAGGCCCCTTAGAGAATGAGGCTGGGGAAATAATAATGGAGAAGCAGGAATTGGCAGAGGAGTTGAATAAATACTTTGCATCAGTCTTCATGGTAGAAGACACGAATAACATTCCAAAAAAACTAAACAATCAAACGGTAAAAGGCGGGAAGGAAATAAATACAATAACCATCATGTGAGAAAAAGTGTTAGGGAAACTGATGGGGCTAAAGTCTGAAAAGTCACAATCACAGTGCTGAAGAGGCCCTTCGACCCATTGAGTCTGCACTGACACGTGAGAAACACCTGACCTACCTACCTAATCCCATTTACCAGCACTTGGCCCATAGCCTTAAATGTTATGACGTGCCAAGTGCTCATCCAGGCACTTTTTAAAGGATAATTCTGTTTTTGTTTTGGATTTCCAGCATCCGCAGTTTTTTTGTTTTTAACTTTTTAAAGGATGTGAGGCAACCCGCTTCCACCATCCTCCCAGGCAATGCATTCCAGACCGTCGCCACCCTCTGGGTAAAAAGGTTTTCCTCTCATCCCCCCTAAATCTTCTGCCCCTCACCTGAACTTATGCCTCCTTGTGACTGACCCTTCAACTAAGGGGAACAGCTGCTCCCCAATCACCCTATCCATGCCCCTCATAATCTTGTACACCTCGATCAGGTCGCCCCTCAGTCTTCTCTGTTCCAACAAAAACAACCCAAGTCTATCCAACCTCTCTTCATAAATGTTTCATCCCAGGCAACATCCTGGTGAATCTTCTCTGCACCCCCTCCAGTGAAATTACATCCTTCCTATAATGTGGTAACCAGAACTGCACACAGTTCTCCAACTGTGGCTTCACCAAGGTTCTATACAACTCCAACATGACCTCCCTACTTTTGTAATCTATGCCTCAATTGATAAAGGCAAGTGTCCAGTATGCCCTTTTCACCACCCCACTAGCGTGCCCCTCCGCCTTCAGAGATCTATGGACACACATGCCAAGGTCCCTTTGTTCCTCAGAACTTCCTAGTGTCATGCCGTTCATTGAATACTTCCTTGTCAAATTACTCCAAAGTGTATCACCTCATCTCTGGACTTGATGGATTGCATCCTAGGACATTAAAGGAAATAGCAACAGAGATAGTGCACTGATGGTAATCTTCCAAGAATCCACAGATTCTGGGAAAATCCCAGAGGATTGGAAAACCGCCAATATAGCAACCTTATTCAAAAAGGGAGGGAGACAAAAAAACAGGTAACTATAGGCCAATTTGCTTAACATCTGTCATTAGGAAAATGTTAGTCTATTATAAAGGATGTAATAGCAGAGCATTGAGAAATGCATAATATAATCAAGCAGCGCAGCATGGCTTCATGAAGGAGAAATCATGCTTGACAAATTTATTCGTATTCTTTGAAGAGGTAACAAGCAGGATAAACAAAGGGGAACCAGTAGATGTAATATATTTGGATTTCCGAAAGGTGTTCAATAAGGTGCTACACATAAGGCTTCTTAATAAGATCAGAGCCCATGGTGTTGGGGATAGTATATTACCATGGATAGAGGACTGGCTAACTAATAGAAGACAGAGTTGGGATAAGCAGAGCCATTTCGGGGTGGCAACCTGTCATGAGTGGAGTGCCACAGGGATCAGTGTGGGGGCTGCAATTATTTACAATATATATTAAAGACTTAAATGAGGGAAGTGAATGTACAATCGCCAAGTTTGCGAGATGATGCAAAAATAGGTGGGAAGGCAAGTGGTGAGGATGACACAAGGAGTTTACAGAGGGATATAGACAGATTAAGGCAGTGGGCAAAAACCTGACAAATAGAATATAACGTGGGAAAATGAGGTTATGCACTTTGGCAAGAAGAATAGAGGAACTAAATATTATTTAACTGGACGAAGACTGCAGAAAGCTGCGGCACAGAAGGTTTTGGGGTTCTCATTCATGAATCACTAAAAGCCAGCATACAGATTCAGCAGATAATGGAAAAGGTGAGTAGAATGTTGGCCTTGATTTCAAAGGGAGTGGAATATAAAAATATGGAAGTCTCCCAGCGCCAGTTAGACCACACCTAGAATACTGTGAACAGGTTTGGTCCCCTTATCTAAGGAAAGATATACTGGCATTGGAGGCAGTCCAGAGAAGGTTCACTCGGTTGATCCTGGGGATGGAGGGATTTTCTAATGAAAAGAGGTTGGGCCTGTACTCATTGGATTTAGAAGAATGAGAGATGACCTTATTGAAACATATAAGATTCTTAGGGGCTTGACAGGGTGGATGCTAAGATTCTGTTTACCCTTGTGGGAGAGTCTAGGACTAGGGGGCATAATCTCAGTCAGGTGTCACCCATTTAAGATAAATGAGGAGGAATTTCTCCTGAGGATAGTGAATCTGTGGAATTCTTTACAGCAAAGGGCTGTAGAGGCTGAGACGTTAAGTATATTCAAGGCTGAGATAGATTTTTAATCAGTAAAGGAATCAAGGGTTATGGAGGAAAATCAGGAAAGTGGAGTTGGGGATTATCAGATCAGGGGATGGGCAATAAATGCTGGCCTAGCCTACGACACCCACACCCCTTGAATGAATTTTTAAAAATCTGTAGCATAGCTCACAGGGAAATTTTTATAAATTGGAATTAGGTTAGTCAAGGAAACCGGGACCATAAGACATAGGAGCAGAAATTAGGCCATTCAGCCCATCGAGTCTGCTCCGCCATTCAGTCATGGTTGATAAGTTTCTCAATCCCATTCTCCCGCTTTCTCCCCGTAACCTTTGATCCCCTTACCAATCAAGAACCTATTTGTCTTGGTCTTATATACACTCAATGACCTGGCCTCCACAGCTTTCTGTGGCAATGAATTCCATAGATTCACCACTCTCTGGCTAAAGAAGTTTCTCCTCATCTCTGTTCTAAAAGGTCTTCCCTTTACTCTGAGGCTGTGCCCTCAGGTCCTACTCTTTCTTACTAATGGAAACATCTTCCCCAAGTCCACTATATTCAGGCCTTTCAGTATTCTGTAAGTTTAAATCAGATCCCCCCTCATCCTTCTAAACTCCATCAAGTATATACCCAGAGTTCTCAAACGTTCCTCATAGGTTAAGCCTTTCATTCCTGGGATCGTTCTCGTGAACCTCCTCTGGACCCTCTCCAGGGCCAGAACATCCTTCCTGAGATACAGGGCCTAAAATTGCTCACAATATTCTAAATGTAATCTGACCAGACCCTTATTAAGCCTCAGCAGCACATCCCTGCCTTTATATTCTAGTCCTCTCGAAATAAATGTCAACATTGCATTTGCCTTCCTAACTACCGACTCAGCTGCAAGTTAACCTTAAGAGAATCCTGGACTAGGACTCCCAAGTCTCTTTGCACTCCAGATTTCTGAATTCTCTCCCTATTTAGAAAATAGTCTGTGCCTCTATTCTTCCTACGAAAGTGCACGACCTCTCACTTCCCGACGTTGTATTCCATCTGCCACTTCTTTACCCATTCTCCTAACCTGTCCAAATTCTTCTGCAGCCTCCCCGCCTCTTCAATACTACCTGTCCCTCCACCTATCTTTGTATCATCTGCAAACTTAGCCAGGATGCCCTCAGTTTCTTCATCTAGATCATTAATGTATAAAGTGAAAAGTTGTGGTCCCAACACTGACCCCTGCCGAGCTCCATTAGTCACGGGCCGCCATCCTGAGAAGGACCCCCTTATCCCCACTCTGCCTGCTGCCAGATAGCCAATCTTCTATCCATGCTAGTACCTTGTCTCTAACACCATGGGCTGTTATCTTACTGAGCAGCCTCCTGTGCGGCACCTTGTCAAAGGCCTTCTGGAAGTCCAAGTAGATAACATCCATTGGCTCTCCTTTGTCTAACCTACTCGTTACCTCCTCAAAGAATTCTAACAGATTTGTCAGGCATGACCTCCCCTTGATGAAACCATGCTGACTTTGCCCTATTTTATCATGCACTTGCAAGTATTCTGAAATCTCACCCTTAATAATGGACTCTAAAATCTTACCAGCGACCGAGGTCAGGCTAATTGGCCTGTAATTTTCTGTCTTTTGCCTCACTCCCTTCTTAAACAGGGGGGTTACATTAGCGATTTTCTAGTCCTGAAGTTGCTCATATTCAGTCCAGGCATATGCAAATTTGCCCCAAAACGCAAGTCCAAGCTATCAACTTCTAAATTGATTGTTTCAGATTGCTTGGTTATTTGAACAACTGATTTGACCTGAATGACTGCCTTCTGTGTTTGTTGTGAAATGATTTGTAGATCTGATTTCCCTTGCTAGATAAGCTTAGCATGACTCGTCAGACAAGGGTATCTATCACTTGTGACGAGAAAGTTTTGTGCTTGTCTGGTGTACCGGTGCAATCAGCCTACTCCACAGGAACATGCAGTGTTTTTATTTAAACTGAAGAAATGGCCTGTTGTGTCTCAGCATTTCCTTTTCCAAGTCTTTCCTGCATTATTTTGTGTATTGTCAATATGCATGCCCAATGTACATGTACAATTGGACCATTGGGTAATTGGCTGGCAAACGTTCACATGTCACAAATGACTCAAAACTAAAAGTTTCCTTTGCAGATTTTAACATGCATACAAACAAACATAGAATTAGGAGCTGGAATAGGCCATTCGGCCCATTGAGCTGCTCCACCATTCCATGAGATCATGGCTGATCTGATTGTGGCCTCATTCCACTTTCCTTCCAACCCCATATATGTTTTGGTTCCCTTGTCAATCAGGAACCTACCTAGTTCAGCCTTAAAAATATTCAATGACCCAGCCTCCCCCGCTATCTAGGGAAGAGAGTTCTAGAGACTCATCACCCTCAGAAAAAATATTTTTCCTCATCTCATCTTAAATTAGAGACCCCTTATTTTTAAACTGTGTTCCCTAGTTCTAGTCTCACCCACAAGGAGAACATCTATTCAGCATCCACCCTGTCAAATCCCCTCAGGATCTTATATATTTCAATAAGATCACCTCTCATTCTTCTAAATTCCAATGGATACAGGTCCATCCTGTCCAACTTTTCCTCGTCGGATAACCCTCTCATTCCAGAGATCAGTTGAGTGAACCCCCTCTGAACTGCTTCAAATGCAATTACGTCCCTTGGGAAATAAGGAGATCAAAACTGTACACAGTACTCTAGATGTGGTCTCACCAAAACCCTATTCAACTGTAGCAAAAATCTCTATTTATATTCCATTCCGCTTACAGTAAATGACAACATTTCATTTGCCTTCCTAATTAATTGCTGTACTTACATACTAACGTCTCTTGATTTATGTACCAGGACATGTAACCAGATCCCTCTGTACCATTGGGTTCTGCAATCTCTCCCACTTTACCTACAAACATGCAGGAGCAGGTCATTCAACCCTTCAAGCCTACTCCATCATTCAATAAGATCATGGCTGACCTAGTTGTGCTGCTTTCCTATTCTTGCTGCCAAGTGGACAAGTTATTTTCCCATGTTATACTCCGCCTGCCAAATTTTTGCCCATTCACTTAACCTACCTCTCTCCCTTTGCAGGCTCATTGTGTCCTCTTCACAACCTACTTCCCTACCTATCTTGGTGCCATCAGAAAATTTAGGAAACCATATATTTGATCCCATCATCCAAATCATTAATATAGGCTGTAAACTGTTGAGGCCCTAGCACTGATCTCTGGGGCACTCCACTTGTTACATCCTGCCAACCCAAAAATGACCCATTTATGCCTATTCTCTATTAGCTAACCAGTCCTCTAGCTATGCTATTATGTTGCCCCCTACACCATGAACTCTTATTATGTGTAGTAATCTTTGATTTGGCACTTTGGTCAAATGCCTTCTTGAAATCCAAGTACAGCATAGGCCAGAGGCTAGGAATCCTGTGGTGAATAACTCGCCTCCTGACTCCCCAAAGCCTGTGCACCAGTTTAGTCCCTATGATTTCTCAGCTATTGCCACTTTTTCATCCATAAAAATTGAGAATGAAAGCTGTTCTCAGTGGTAAGAAAATTATCCAGGTGATCCAAGCATATTTTATCAATAGAAAATATATATATCCATAAGTTTCAACACAAACGGGTCTTTCAGTTCACAGTCCATGTTGACGTTAATCTTAATCCTCATCCAAATCACATTTATCCACTCGGTTCCCATATCTCTTTATCCCCTTTACTTTATCCACCAATCCAATTTAGTCTTAACTGTTGACATGGTTTCTGCCTTAACCACTGATACTGAATGCCACAACTCTGTGTAAAGAGGGTTCTCCTGTTCTCTTATTTAAACCTTTTGTATTCAATCCTTTATGGTTCCTCATTCTTGACCCACCAGCTGAAAATAGCCTGCTTCTATGTACCCTTCTCTACCCTTTATAATTTTGCCCACTTCTATTGCCTGTAATCTGTTGCAACAAAAAAAAAACCCAATCTTTCAAGATATTCTTTGGATTTGAGTCTTCTTAGTTCTGACAGCATCCCAGTGAATCTGCATTGTACCATTGCCAAAACTGAAATACCTGAATGGTGGAACCAAGTATTGCACACACTACTGAGAGAACTTAAGGTTGAAGAAAGGCCTCATCGTTACCTTTTCACTTTTATTTTTATCTTTTGCTTTTGTCCCTTCCCAATGGAGATGAATTCTACTACCTTTTTCCTCAACAGCTTTATCAACCCGAGGTATCATTCCAATTTTGTTTTCTTCCTTCTAACCATTTTTAAAATTTGTTTGCTAACCTCTCGTTACATACCTCTTTATCCTTTCTTGTAATCTTTCATGTAGTACCTTGCCCTACAATCCATCCTGGCTTTCCTAAAGTTCAGCATACACTGCATTTCCCCATATTCCATGACTGTTAGCTCCTCCGTTTTCATGGCCACCCCCTTGACCTTGCCATCTCATGGCCTTGCTCGTACCAATGTATCAATTACAGATAAGGCTATCTCTATAGAACTGTGCCATTACGTCATTATATGCGTCTCCCTATCCCTTCCGCCAAAATGCATTCTCTGTTAAGTGCAACCTGCCAATTGCCTGTCCATTCTGCTAGCCTACCTACCATATGTTCTGTTACAATCTATTGCTATTATCATCACTGCCACACCTTCAAGTTAGATATTATTGTCAAATTTTGAAATGTATCCTGTACTCCACCATCCAAGTAATTTATATATAGTAAAGAAAGCAATGGTTCTAGCACTGATCCTTTGGGAACACCACTGCCTACCATTCTTGAGCCTAAAAAAGAACGATTTACCAGGACTCGCTATTTTCTTTCCCAAAGCCAATTTTTTTATCCAAGCTGACAGTGATCCTCCAATTCCATGAGTCTCAATTTTGTTAATCAACCTTTTTTGTGGTATTTTGTCTATATGGATTTTAAGAAAGTGTTTTACCAAAGCTACCATATTGCCTTCCTCTCTGTTCATCAAAAAATTAAATTAGATTGGTCAAACACAATTTGTTTTCTTGTTACTGGTTAATCTCTACTGTGGTATCAAGAAATGGCAAAGAAGCTTCTTGTCTGCTGATCAAATTAGAAAATGACAAGGTAAGCTCATTGTGCATAATTAAATATTTCATTATCTAGCAACTTGGGTTTCCCTAATTAAAATAGCATTTTACATCATAAGCCAAGTCAAATTTGAAATCACCATTGCAGACCTACTAATTGTAAAGTAGCAAAAGAATTCAGTTTTAAAGTTAGAGGATAACTGAGATCAGCATTTCAAAAGGATAGCAATCATTTAAGTATGTGAATTTATACAGCAGTAATTTTGTGTTGTTAATGTTGTGCATTTTGAAGTATTTCCAGCAGTACAGAAACCTTAAATAAGAACATTGCTGGAAATACTCAGGTCTGGCAGCATGTGTGGAATGAGAAACAGAGTTAACAGTTCAAGTCGAACATGACTCTTCAGTTATATTTGACTTGAAATGTTAACTTTGTCTTCCCCTCCACAGATGCTGCCAGACTGGCTGAGTATTTCCAGCATTTTGTGTTTTTATTTCAGATTTCCAGCATCAGCAACATTTTGCTTTTATTATAGTACAAAAGCCTTGCCTTTTGGGTTCAAAAATGTAATCAGGCAGTTAGCCTCTTGGGTGTAATTTTAGAATAGCTAATCATATTTTTACACTCTCGCTTTGAAGTAAAAGACATCAAAGAATAATAAGGCTGTGATTTCTGCATAAGCCACAAGTAAAAGATCAACTCTGAACATTTCAACTGTGTGGAGAGGATATTCAGGACAACCAAAGAGGAACTGTTGAGTGCTGCATTTAATTTTAATTTCTAAGTGACACATTTTAAATTGGATTTCCTTTATCAAGTGGCTATTTGCCCCTCCAAGCCTACTCCACATTTTATTGTCCATTTATTGATTCTAGTTTAATTCAGTTTAGTGTTTATCACTATGCATGTATGTGACAGCTTGATGATAAAACAGTGTAATCTAAAGCAGTGGTCCACATAGTATGACACAAACGTGGCCCCATGACTTGATGTAGAGCTAAGCCTCAAATCTGAACTTGGATGATGGGAAAGACTGAGGATACTTTTACACTTCCTTGTTCTCTGGGGCCTTTGGAAAAGAAACTCCATGTGCATTTAATTTCTAGTTCTGTTGAAGGGTCATGAGGACTCAACGTCAACTCTTTTCTTCTCCGCCGATGCTGCCAGACCTGCTGAGTTTTTCGAGGTAATTCTGTTTTTGTTTTGCATTTAATTGTACATGGATGAGTGGGCTGAGACATTTGATCTTTCCACTTGAGGGAGTCCACCGCCAGGGCCCATAAATGTAAAATACAAAACTAAATGCAGCAGAAGAATGGTTAGAATGTGGGACCTTTTACCACGTTGAGAGTAGTTAGGCGAATGGCGGAGATGCATTTAATGGGAACTAGCTAAACACACGAGGGAGAAAGGACTGGAAGGATATGCAGAAGGGGTTAGATGAATTAAAGTAGGAGGAAGCTTGGCTGAAGCATAAACACTGGCACTAGTTGGGACAAACAGCTTGTTTTTATGCTGTATATTCCATGTAACTCAACTAAAAATTTAAAAGGGAAAAATGAGAGAAAACTAACCTGCTATTTAACAGAACATCTAACTGAAATTTACTGTTTAAATTTCTAAACTTCATCCAGGCTTAAGCAGGTTTATACAAACTCTCCACTGGAGAGCAGTTGAAGTTAGTTAATTTAGGAAACCAACTTAAACTCTTTTTTTTCTGTACCTGGGGCTGAGCTAAGTCTTTAGTTTCAGAGTATATAAATACAGGCCTCTCAGTGCGACTTTGAACAAGAGTGCTGGGAGTTGGGGAAGGAGGTGCTCCTTTGCTTTTTCTAACTACTTCACCCTATAGAAATTGGTTCTTACTCTACTACAGGGGAAAAAGCTAGCTGTTTGGTGAGTGGCTGGTAAATGGTTAAGACTTATTCTATTCCTGATGTTTAAAATAGTATGCAAGCTGGTGGTAAGGTTAATAAAATATATAACAAAGGACAATAATTAATTGAATAAAATAATTGAGTAGTTAATTAAACACATTAAGAATGGCAGGACAGGTGATGTGTCATGGCTGCAGCATGTGGGCACTCCTGGATGCCAGTGTGATGCAGGGCAAACACTGTTTGTGGCTCGAGGAGCTTTGGCTCAGAGTCATTGAGCTGGAGCCAAACTGCAGACACTGTGATGCATCAGGGAGGGGAAAGTTACCTAGATGTTTTGTACCAGGAGGCGGTCACACTCCTTAGGATAGGCTCTTCTGATTTGGTCAATGGTCAGGGACAGGAGAGCGTGACTGCTAGTGGGGCAGGTAAGAAGACCCAGAGGGCAGGTGTCTAGGACCCTCAGCCTTTGCAATTATCCAACAGGTTTGAAGATCTTTCAGTTTGTATGGATGAGATTGGGGGCTGCAGGATAGCTGAGCTGACTGGCCATGGCACCATGGTACAGGAAGCCAATCAAGTGGGAGGAGCAAAAAGGAACACAGTGATGGTAGGGGACAGTATAGTGAGGGGAATTGACACTGTTCTCTGCAGCAAAGGGCGAGAGTCTAAAAGGCTGTGTTGCCTTCCTGGTGTCAGGGTTTGGGACATCTGCTCGGGGCTAGAGAGGAACTTGCAGATCCAGAGGGGGAGGATCTGGTGGTCGTGGTCCATATAGGTACCAATGACATGGGTAAGACTAGGAATGAGATTCTGCATAGAGGGTATGAGGAGTTAGGCACAAGCTAAGAGCCAGAACCTCAAAGATAATCTCTGGATTATGATCCAGAGCCACGTGCAAATGGGTTTAGGACAATTAAGATTAGAGAAATGAATGCACGGCTCAAAGGCTGCTGTCAGAGAAGTGACATCCGGTTCATGGGGCACTAGCAACAGTACTGGGGAAAGTGGGGGCTGTACCATTGGATAGTCGACACCTGAACCATGCTGGGACCAGTGCCCTAGTGAGCCGCATAACTAGGGAGGTAGAGAGGATTTTAAATGATATAGTGGGGGCAAGCAATCAAATTTGGAAAGATGTGGTAAACCAAAGAGTAGAGATAAGGTAGGTGAGAAAGGTACAAATATGGGAAATGATAAACAGACCATGACAGGAATGGATAGAAAGTACAAATCTGAGTAAATCAGATAAGGCTAGAGGTTACTAAAATAATGAAAGGATAAAACGAAAGGCTCTATCTGAATGCATGTAGCATTCAAAACAAAACAGATGAATTGGTAGCTCCATTAGAAACATTATCTGATGGCCATCACAGAGATATGGCTGCAGGATGACATAGATTGGGACTCGAATATTGAAGAGTGTATGACATTTCGGAAGGACAGGAAGTTAGGAAAAGGTGGAGGGGGTGGCCCTGTTAATGATGACCCAAGTTCTGGAAACCAAAATGTAGAAGTGGTTTGGGTAGAGATGAGAAATGATCAAAGCATGAAGTCACTTGTGGGAGTGGCATACAAGCCCCCAAATAGTACCCACATGGCAGGCCGGAGTTTAAAGGAAGAAATAATTGGAGCTTGTTGGAAAGGTACAGTGATAATCATGGGGGTCTTTAATCTACATATAGTTGGGAAAAATTAGATGGATATGAGGAGTTCATAGCATGTTTCCAGGATAGTTTCTTGGAACAGCACTTACTGGAGCCAACCAGGGAGCACGTTATATTGGACCAAGTATTGTGCAACAAGATGGGATGAATTAATGACTTCATAGTGAAGATACGCTGAGGTAGCAGTGCTCATAATGAGATTTAATTTTTCCATTCAGTTTGAGGGAGAGAAGAGTGGGTCCAAGACTAGTATTTCAAAATTAAATAAGGAAAATTATGAGGGCATGAAAGCAGAACTGGCATATTAGGTTAAGGGATAGGTCACTAGCAATTCATTGGCAGACATTTAATGGGACATTTCAGAATACACACATCCCAATGAGAGAGTGCTGGAAAATGGGATTAGAACAGATAGGTGCTTGATGGCCGGCACAGATGTGATGGTCCGGAGAGCCTGTTTCTTTGCTGTATAACTCTATGACTCTAAAAATTCCAAGGAGAGGACCCACCATCAGTGATTAACTTCAGAATTTAAAGATAATATTAAATTTAGAGAAAAAGCATTTAATTTTGCAAAGTTAAGGAGGAAAATAGTGAATGTAGATGTCTGGATTTCCAAAAAGCTTTTGATAAGTATTACACAGAAGGTTAATGCGCAAAATCAGGGCTCCTGGCGTTGGGGATAATACATTAGCATGGGTAGAAAATTGGTTCATGGACTGAAAGCAGAGATGGGGATAAATGTGGCTTATTCAAGTTGGCAGGCTGTGACTAGTGGAGTGCTGCAAGGATCAGTGCTGGGGCCTTATCTATTTACAATTTGTATTAATGACTTAGATGAAGAAATAGAGAGTATTGTATCTAAGTTTGCTGATGATACAAAGTTCGGAATGCAAGCTGTGAGGAGTACACAGGCTGCAAAGAGATATAGACAGGTTAAATGAGTGGACAACAAGATAGGGAGATGGAGTATAATGTTGGGAAGTGTGAGGCTATTTACTTTGGTCTAAGAAAAGAAAAGCAGAATACTTTTTAAATGGCATGAAACTTGTAATTGTTGATGTTCAGAAAGACTTTGCTGTACTTGTACAAGGACCTCGGAAAGTTAAAATGCAGGTCAGCAAGCAATTAGGAAAGCAAATGGCATATTGGCCTTTATTACAAGGGGATTGGAGTACCAGAATAAGAAAGTCTTGCTATTTTTGTACTGGGCTTTGGTGAGACTACACCTGTAATGTGTGTGTAGTTTTGGTCTCCATATTTAAGGGAGGATGGAGTTGCATTGGAGGTAGTACAGTGAATGTTCAATAGATTGATCCCTTGGATGAGAGGCTGAGTAAATTGGGCCTATATTTTTTTATATGTGTTCATGGGACGAGGACGTCGCTGGCTAGGCCAGCATTTATTGCCCGTCCCCAATTGCCCTTGAGAAGGTGGTGGTGGGCTGCTGCCTTGAACGCCGCAGTCCGTGTAGTGTAGGTATACCCACTGCGCTGTTAGGGAGGGAGTTCCAGGATTTTGACCCAGCAACAGTGAAGGAACATTTTTATATTTCCAAGTCAGGATGGTGTTTGGCTTTGAGGGGAACTTGCAGATGACGGTGTTCCCATGTATCTCTGCCCTTGTCCTTCTAGATGGTAGAGGTCGTAGGTTTGGAAGGTGCTGTCTCAGGAGGCTTGCTGAGTTCCCGTAGTGCATCTTGTAGATGATACACACTGAATGTGAGTGAATGTTTGTGGATGGGGTGCCAATCAAGTGGGCTGCTTTGTCATGGATAGTGTCAAGCTTCTTGAGTGTTGGAGCTGCGCTCATCCTGCCAATTGGAGAGTATTCTGACACCCCTGATTTGTAGATAGTGGACAGTCTTTAGGGAGTCAGGCTTTAGACGAGTTACTTGCTGCAGGATTCCTAGCCTCTGATCTGCTCTTGTAATCACAATATTTATATGGCTAGTCCAGTTCAGTTTCTGGTCAGTGTAACCCCAGGATGTTAGTTGTGGGGGTTTCAGCAATGATCATGCCATTGAATGTCAAGGAGCGATGGTTATATTTCGTCTTGTTGGAGATGGTCATTGCTTGGCACTTGTGTGGTGCGAATGTTACTTGCCCCTTATCAGCTCAAGCCAGGATATTGTCCAGGTTTTGCTGCATTTGAGCATGGACTGCTTCAGTATCTGAGTAGTCACAAACATCCCCACCCCTGCCCTTATGATGGAAGGAAGGTCATTGATGAAGCAATTGAAGATGGTTGGGCCGAGGACACTACTCTGAGGAACAACTGCAGTGATGTCCTGGAACTGAGATGATTAACCTCCAACCACAAGCAGCTTCCTTTGTGCAAGGTATAACTCCAACCAGCGGAGAGTTTTCCCCCGATTCCAATTGACTCCAGTTTTGCTAGGGCTCCTTGATGTTACACTGTCAAATAATGTCAAGGGCAGTTACTCTCTCACCTCACCTCACCTCTGGAGTTCCATGTTTGAACTAAGGCTGAAATGAAGTCAGAAGCTGAGTGACCCTGGGAGAACCCCAACTGGGTGTCAGTGAGCAGGTTAATGATAAGCAAGTGCTGCTTGACAGCACTGTAGATGATCCTTTCCATGACTTTACTGATGATCGAGAGTAGACTGATGGGAGGGTAATTGACCAGTTTGGATTTTTCCTGCTTTTTGTATACAGGACATACCTGGGCAATTTTCCACATTGCCAGGTAGATGCCAGTGTTGTAGCTGCACTTGAACGGTTTGGCTAGAGGCGTGGCAAGTTCTGGAGCACAAGTCTTCAGTACTGTTGCTGGAATATTGTCGGGGCCCATAGTCTTTGCGGTGTCCAGTGTCTTCAGCCGTTTCTTGGTTTCATGTGGAATGAATCGAAGCGGCTGAAAACTGGCATCTGTGATGCTGGGAATTCCAGAGGAGGCCAAGATAGATCATCCACTTGGCACTTCAGGCTGAAGATTGTTGTGAATGCTTCAGCCTTATCTTTTGCACTAACGTGCTGGGCTCCCCCATCATTGGGGGTGGGGATGTTTGTGCAGCCACCTCCTCCAATGAGTTGTCTAATTGCCCGTTACCATTCACGACTGGACGTGGTAGGACTGCAGATCTGATCTGTTAGTTGTGGAATTGCTTAGCTATGTCCAACGCTGGCTGCTTATTCTGTTTGGCATGCAAGTAATCCTGTATTGTAGCTTCACCAGGGTGACACCTCATATTTAGGTATGCTTGGTGCTGCTCCTGGCATGCTCTATTGCACTCTTGGTTTGAACCAGGGTTGATTCTCTGGCTTGATGGTAATGATAGAGTGGGGGATGTGCCAGGCCATGAGGTTACAGATTGTGTTAGAGTACAATTCTGCTGCTGCTGATGGCCTGCAGCGCTTCATGGATGCCCAGTCTTAAGTTGCTAGATCTGTTTTGAAATCTATCCCATTTGGCACGGTGGTAGTGCCACACAACACAATGGAGGGTATCCTCAGTGTGAAGACAGGGCTTGGTCTCCACAAGGACTGTGTGGTGCTCATTCCAACAGATACCATCATGGACAGATGCATCGGCAGCAGGCAGGTTGGTGAGGATGTGGCCAAGTATGTTTTTCCCTCTTGATTCCCTCCCCACCTGTCACAGACCCAGTCTGGCAGCTATGAACAAGAGTCATACAGACTCGAAACATTAACTCTGTTTCTCTCTCCACAGCTGCTGCCAGACCCGAGTTTTTCCAACATTTTTGGTTTTTATTTCAGATTTCCAGAATCCGCAGTAGTTTGGTTTCATCTGGCAGCTATGCCCTTTAAGACTCGGCCAGCTCGGTCAGTAGTGGTTCTACCGAGCCATTGACTAGTCTGTGAGAAAGCGCTCCCAATTTCGGCATTAGCCCCCAGATGTTAGTGAGGAGGTCATTGCAGGTTTGACAGGGCTGAGTTTGCCACTGTCGTTTCCAATGCCTAGGTCGATGCTGGATGGTCCGTCCGGTTTCATTCCTTTTTTTGTGACTTTGTAGTGGTTTGTTACAACTGAGTGACTTGCTCGGCCATTTCAGTGGGTATTTAAGAGTCAACCACATTGCTGTGGGTCTAGAGTCATGTGTAGGACAGCAGACGGTTTTTTACAACAACTGACAACGGTTTCATGGTCATTAGACTTTTAATTCCAGATTTTTATTAAATCCAAATTCCAAGCGCCATGGTGGTGCCCAGAGCATTACCCTGGCTCTCTGGATTACGAGTCCAGTGACAATGCCACTGCCCCATCACCTCCCCCTGGATGTGAAGCTCTTTGGCTTATCCTAAAGTTATGGAAGGGGCTACACAGATGAAAATCTATTTCACAGAAACAGAATCACAGTGCAGAAGAGGCCTTTCGGCCCATCAAGTCTGCACCAATACATGAGAAACACCTGAACTACCGACCTAATCCCATTTACCAGCACTCTTATTAATATCAAATAGAGTTGAATGAATTTAATTTCAACTTATTCTGAATGTTTTGGCAGTAGACCATGGCTGCTCTGTCAGAGTCTGAGTCAGGTTGTCACTAGCTAACCCAATAGCACATCTGCTCAGGAATTAGACTGCCTTGGGAAATTTTTTTATAAATCATGTGGGCCACATATTTTAGGCTACATATTTTAAAAATGCTTTGCAATTCTGTTTTATTTACAACTGAGTGGTCACATTAGGGAGCTTTAAGAGTCAAGCGTAGTGGGCCAGAGATGTGCAGGCCTGAACAGGTTGAAGTGTCAGACGTCTTACACTGAAGGGCATTAGTCAATCAGCTGAGTTTGTAGGGCAATCTGACAACCCTTCACGGAATCATATCTTAAGATAATGTCACAGACACCACCATCACCATCCCTGGGTACGTTCTGTCCCACCGGCAGGACAGGCCCAGCAGAGGTGGTGGCAAGTGGTATACAGTCAGGAGGGAATTGCCCTGGGAGTCCTCAACATCGACTCCGGACCCCATGAAGTCTCATGACATCAGGTCAAACGTGGGCAAGGAAATGTCCTGCTGATTACCACGTGCTACCCTCCCTCAGCTGATGAGTCAATGCTCTTCCATGTTGAACATCACCAGGAGGAAGCACTGAGGGTGGCAAGGGCGCAGAATGTACTCTGAGTGGGGGACTTCAATGTCCATCAACGAGAGTGGCTCGGTAACACCATTACTGCACTGAGCTGGCCAAGTCCTAAACGACACAGTTGCTAGACTGGGTCTGCGGCAGGTGGTGAGGGAACCAAGCGTAGGGGAAAACATAAAACAAACACAGAATTACCTGGAAAAACTCAGCAGGTCTGGCAGCATCGGCGGAGTAGAAAAGAGTTGACATTTCGAGTCCTCATGACCCTTCGACAGAACTGAGTTCTGTCGAAGGGTCATGAGGACTCGAAACGTCAACTCTTTTCTTCTCCGCCGATGCTGCCAGACCTGCTGAGTTTTTCCAGGTAATTCTGTTTTTGTTTTGGATTTCCAGCATCCGCAGTTTTTTTGTTTTTATATTTATGTAGGGGAAAACATGTTTGACCTCATCCTCACCAACCTGCCTTCTGCAGATGCATCTGTCCGTGACAATATTGGTAGGAATGACCACCACGCAGCCTTTGCATTGAGCATACCTTCCATCATGTTGTGTGGAAATACCACCATGCTTAATGGGATAGATTTCAAACAAATCTCGCAACTCAAAACTGGGCATCCATGAAGCGTTATGGACCATCGGCAGCAGCAGAATTGTATTCGAACACAATCTGTAACCTCATGGCCTGGCACATCCCCCACTCTACCATTACCATCAAGCCAGGGGATCAACCCTGGTTCAATAAAGAGTGCAGGGGGGCATGCCAGGAGCAGCATCAGGCATCCCTAAAAGTGAGGTGTCAACCTGGTGAAGCTATAACACAGGACTACTTGCATGCCAAACAGTTCTAGCAGCAAGTGATAGACAGGGCTAAGCGATCCCATAACCAATTGATCAGGTCTAAGCTCTGCAGTCCTGCCGCATCCAGTCATGAATGGTGGTGGACACTTAAACAACTCACTGGAAGAGATGTGCTGGAGGAGCCCAGCACATCAGTGCAAAAAATAAGGCTGGAGCATTTGCTACAATCTTCAGCCAGAAGTGCCGAGTGGATAATCCATCTTGGCCTCCTCCGGAAGTCCCTAGCATCACAGATACCCGTCTTCAGCCAATTCGATTCACTCCACATGATTTCAAGAAACGGCTGAGGACGCTGGATACCGCAAAGGCTATGTGTCCTGACAATATTCTGGTAAAGTACCGAAGACTTGTGCTCCAGAACTTGCCACGCCCTTAGCCAAGCTGGTTCAGTACAGCTCTAACAGTGGCATCTTCCCAGCAATGTGGAAAATTGCCCAGCTATGTCCTGCACACAAAAAGCAGGACAAATCCAACCCAGCCAATTACCGCCCCATCAGTCTTCTCTCAATCACCAGTAAAGTAATGGAAGGGGTCATCAACAGTGCTATCAAGCGGCACTTGCTTAGCAATAACCTGCTCATTGATGCCCAGTTTGGGTTCTGCCAGGGCCACTCAGCTCCTGACCTCATTACAGCCTTGGTTCAAACATGGACAAAAGAGCTGAACTCCCGAGGTGAGGTGAGAGTGGCTGCCCTTGACATCACTCTCAAATGATGCATGTTTGACAGTGTGGCACATCAAGGAGCCCTATCAAAACTGGAGTCAATGGGAATCGGGGAAAACTCTCTGCTGGTTAGAGCCATACCTAGCACAAAGGAAGTTGTTGGAGGTCAGTCATCTCAGCTCCAGGACAACGCCACATGAGTTCCTCCATTAGTGGCCTGGGCTTGACCATCTTCAGCTGCTTCATCAATGACCTTCCTTTCAGGTCAGAAGTGGGGATGTTCGCTGATGATTGCACGATTTTCAGCACCGTTCACAGCTCCTCGGATACTGAAGCAGTTCATGTCCAAAATCAGGAAGACCTGGACAATATCCAGGCTTGAGCTGACAAGTGGCAAGTAACATGCGTGCCACACAAGTGCCAGGCAATGACTATCTCCAACAAAAGGGAATCCAACCATCGCCCCTTGATGTTCAATGGCACTACCATCACTGAATCCCCCACTATCAACATCCTGGAGGTTACCATTGACCAGAAACTGAACTGGACTAGCAATATAAATACTGTGGCTACAAAAGCAGGTCAGTGGCTAGGAATCCTGCGACAAGTAACCCACTTCCGGACTCCCCAAAGCCTCTCTACCATTTACAAGGCACAAGTCAGGAGTGTGATAGAATATGCCCCATTTGCCTGGATGAGTGCAGCTCCCACAACACTCAAGAAGCTTGACACCATCCAGGACAAAGCAGCCTGCTTGATTGGCACCACATGCACAAACATTTACTCCCTTCACCACCGACGCACAGTAGCGGCAGTGTGTACCGTCTACAAGATGCACTGTAGGAATTTACCAAGGTTCCTTCCACAGCACCTTCCAAACCCATGACCACTACCATCTAGAAGGACAAGGGCAGCCACCACCTGGAAGTTCCCCTTCCAAGTCACTCACTCTCCTGACTTGGAAATATATTGCCGTTCCTTCACTGTCGCTGGGTCAAAATCCTAGAACTCCCTTCCTAACAGCACTGTGGGTGTATCTACACCACATGGACTGCAGCAATTCAAGAAGGCAGCTCACCACCACCACCTTCTCAAGGATAATTAGGAATGGGCAATAAATGTTGGCCCAGCCAGCGAAGCCCACATCCCAGGAATTATTTTTTTTTAAATCCAGACAAGTGTAGTCACAATGAAATGCAGCAGTCAATTTGAGCGCAGCAAAGTACCAACAACAGCAGCATGGATGATGACCAGGTAATTTTTTTTTTGTGACATTAGTTGAAGGGTGAATATTGGCTAGGATATTGGGGAGAATTCCCATACTTTTCTCCTGAGAAGTGCCAAGGAATCTTCACCTGAAAGCAGATGGAGCCTCAGTTTAACATCTTTTCTGGCAGCGCAATATTAATTCAGCACTGTACTGGAGTTTAGTCTGGGTTGAGCTCAGCGGGATTGAACTGACGACCTTCTATCAGCTGAGCAATGGCTGACACCTAAATTTCAATTATTCACACTTGATACTGCTGTGGTACTATGGACCCATCTGTGTATATTAGGGTTGAAATTTCAGAACTTTGCAATTCTCATCAGTTAGGTTGTCCTGTTGTGTCATGGGAATGTTCCTAGCTTGCTCTCAGAACCCAGTGTGAGCACAGCAGGTTTGCAAGAGAAAGTTATGATGGTTAACTCCCAAGTCTGGGTATGTAGGATACAAGAGACTAAGAAGCTTAGGTAGAGAATGTTTATTGCCCACTACCGAGTTGACTTCTCCCCTTTAACATACCAGACAGCCAGAGCTCGTCCTTATATGCAATTGAGTATAATTAACAAATCAACACCCAGCATCTGGTCACTTTATTACCTTCAAGCACTGGGTATCTAACATTACTTGAACAGAACCTATTAAATGCTAACAAGTTACACTGAGGTACAGAACATTCTTAACAGAGTTGCAATTAGGCAGCTATAATTTAATATTGTGTATTGTAATGCAGTTGGTGCAAAGTCGGTGTGGATTTAAAAGGTGGATAAGAGCAAGATTTAGATTCAACTGCATCATTTTTTATGTCTGCTGTGTCTGGCTCTCACACCAATCAGTATGCTTAAATGTCTCCAAATTTCTAATGAGAAATATATCAGCATTTTTTCTGCATGATATGAAGTATTCCAAGAAGTGACGTGTCCTGCTTATCTAGATCCAGAATATAGGAACAGATCAGTTACAGCCAAAGCTTAGGGACTTACACAGAGTTTAACAAGCGAAATGGCACCACCTGCCGCACAGACCACTACTTGTATCTTAGTGCTAGCCCAACTAGGACTATCCACCCTGTTTGTTGGAGCTTGCATGGTTAGAGTGGAAATACTCTCAGGTCCTATTAAGATGTCAAGCTGGGTGATTAACTGGAATAGTACTGCCTGGCACAAGACTTTGCTGACTCATTAAGGACTGACTGATTCCAAACATCAACTATCTTGGAGCCAGCTTGACTTTGGAAGTCCCAAGTTAACCTCCTTGCAATGGGGTATAGGCATTAGACTATGACAAAAGCAGGTTTGAGCCCTTAACCAGATAGCAGGAACCAGAAACAATTTAGCGACATTGTATTGAATGTGTAAAAACTGAAGAAAATCTGGGCACCAGTGGGACAGAATTTTGTATTGGATGACATTTTAGAGTGCTGAGAAACACAGCTGACCCCACCTTCCACTGATCTCTATTTCAAACTCCAGATAGCCCCTGATCTCTCTCATACAACCCTAGGTAGTTTGAGATGTTTCCCTTGTTGAGACGAGAGGGATCCTCACCTTTTCCATCAGTCACCATCAATTGAAGAGCAGCACTGGAGAGTCTTCCCACTCAAGGGCATGATCTTAAGAGCTAAGAGAAATGCTGGAAAACGGAATGGCACTTGAATTAAAATTGAATGGTATCTTACTTTTTGGACCTTTGACATACTTCTAGTGAATATTTAACACTTTATTTCATCCTTTGCATTTCCTCAAACTTCATTCTCTTATGGTTAGTGTCACGATCAGACTTGAGAGAAAATCTTGCTTCGCATTAGAGGTTGCCTGCCATTTTAAATTGTCCTTCAGAGCTTCAAGGCTATTCTTGAGCTCTGAAATGCCCACTCACTTCTCCAACTCAGAATTGCTATCACTGAATTTATGTTTTCATTGGTTTATACGATGGCTGATTATATAACTTGAGATCTGGTAGATATTCAAATTACTCTGTGAGGAGATATGTCAACAACTGATGATACTGGTTTTGGTAAATTTGTAAGAAGGAAATAATGTATGATCGTCACAAAAAAACTAGAAATTAACCTAGTTTCTACCTTCCCCATTAGACAAGAGAAGTCTTGAAGGTAGCCACTGATGGACATTTATGACTGGAGTGACACACAAAATCCCAGCCTGTGTGTATCCAGTCCTGTGCCATAAAGAGCTATTAAACTTTTATTGTAGATTATATAGTCTGCAGAAGTAAATGCTTGCCCTGTGTGAAACCTGTTGAAGTAATTGCATAAGTGTAAAATGTGCCCAGTTGAAGTCCAAGTCAATATTTACAATTAAAATGTTTGTGAGGAATTCCTGACTAAGAAAATAATTCTATCCAGCCAATTTGTCCATTTCTTTTCCCCATCTACAGGGATAGTAGGCTAGGGAAAAGATCAATAGAGAAGCAGTGGCAGACATTTAAAGGGATATTTCAGAGTATTCAGAATAAGTACATTCCTACTATAAAGAAAAATTCTAAGGGGAGAACCAACCATCCGTGGTTAACTGAAGAAGTTAAGTAAAGCATCAAACTTAAGGAGATAGCATATAACTGCACAAAGATGAGGACAGATGATTGGTCAGGATATAAAGAACGACAGAATGCCTAAAATGTCTAAAAGGTTAATCAGGAGAAAGAAAATAGAGTATGAGAGGAAGCTGGCTAAAAACAGTAAGTTTCTGCAGGTAGTTAAAAAGGGAAAGAGTAAGTCAAGTAAGTGCTGGTCCCCTTGAGAGTGACAGTGAGAATTTAATAGTAGATAATAAGGAAATGGTGGAATGATTGAACAAATATTTTGCTTCTGTGTTCACAAGAGAAGATACAAAAAACTTTCCAGTGATAGCTGCAAATCAGACGATGAAAGGGAGGGAGGAACTTGGTGAAATTGAAATTACAACGGAAACAGTATTAAGCAAACTAATGGAGCTGGAGCTGACAAGCCTCTGGGTCCTGATGGACTTTATCATAGGGACTTAAAAGAGGTAGCTAATGAGATAGTCGATGCGCTGGTGTTACTTTTCCAAACTTCACTAGATCCTGGAAAGGTTCCATCTGACTGGAAAGCAGCAAATATAGCCCCTCTATTCAAGAAGGGAGGGAGGCAGAAAACAGGAAGCTATAGGCCAGTTAGCTTGATGTCTGTCATGGGGATGTTGTTAGAATCGATCCTTAAGGAAGTTTTAGCTAGGCCATTAGCAAAGCTCAAGGTAATTGGGAAGAGTCGGCATGGTTTTGTGAAAGGGAAATCATGTTTAACCAATTTATTGGAGTTTTTTTTTGAAGGAGTAACATACGCTGTGGATAAAGAGGAGCCTGTAGACATACTGTACTTGGATTTCCAGAAGGTATTTGATGAAGTGCCACATCAAAGGTTATTGCGGAAAATAAAAGCTCATAGTGTAGGGGGGTAACATATTAGCATGGATAGAAGATTGGCTGGTGGGCAGAAAGCAGAGAGTATGCATATATGGGTCTTTTTCGGATTAGCAGGATGTGACAAGTGGAGTCCTGCAGGGGATCTGTGCTGGGGCCTCAACTTTTTACAATTTACATCAATGACTTGGATGAGGGGAGCGATGGCATGATAGTTAAATATGCAGATGACACAAAGATATGTAGGAAAGTACGTTGTGAAGAGGGCATGAGGAGGTTGCAGAAGGATATAGATAGGTTGAATGAGTGGGCAAAGATCTGACAAATGGAGTTTTATGTGGAAAAAATATGAAGTCGTTCACTTTGGCAGAAAGAATAAAAGAGTATTACTTAAATAGAGAACAGCTGCATGATTCTGAAGTGCAGAGTATCTAGTTGTTCTAGTGCATGAGTCACAAAAAGTTAGTATGCAAATACAGCAAGTAATTAATGAGGCTAGTGGAATGCTATCCTTTATTTTGAGAGGAATTGGACATAAAAGTAAGAATGTTATGCTTCAGTTATACAGGGCATTGGTGAGACTACATCTCAAATACTGTGCACAATTTTGGTCTCCTTATTTAAGGATGGATGTAAATGTGTTGGAGGCAGTTCAGAGGAGGTTCACTAGATTGATATCTGGAATGAGCGGGTTGTCTTATGAGGAAAGGTTGGACAGGCTGAGCTTGTTTCCATTGGAGTTTAGAAGAATGAGGAGTGATTTGATGAAGTGTACAAGATCCTGAACAGTCTTAAGGTGGATGTGGAAATGATGTTTCCCCTTGTGGTTGAGTCCAGAACTAGGGGGCATTGTTTTAAAATCAGGGGTTTCCCTTTCAGGACAGAGATGAGGAGAAATTTTTTCTGAGGTTTGTACAACTTTGGAACACACTGCCTCAGAAGGCGGTGGAGATGGAATTATTGAATATTCTTGAGGCAGAGGTAGATATGTTCTTGTAAGGCAAAGGAATCACAGGTTATCAAGGTTAGATGGGAATTTGGAATTCGAAACACAAGCGGATCAGCCATTATCTTATTGACTGTCAGAGCAGGCTCGAAGGGCCGAATGGTTGTCTCCTGTTCCTGTTTCTTCTTCTCCCTCCACCTGATCTTGCTTTCTGTCTTCATATCCGCTCTTGATCTATTCATTGAAAACTGCTTGTGTGTGACATTGGCTATCTCAATTTTTCTCCTCCCCTCAATCACTCTAACCTGTCTCCCTTTAAATTCGCTGCACTTGGTTCTCTTGGGTCCAAACTTAACATTGTCATTAAGCCTGCTGACAAAAATGGTGCTGTTGTCTGATAAGCCAACCTCTATTTTGCAGAGGCCAAAATTTGTGCCTCTAAGAGCAGATCGGAGGCTAGGAATTCTACGACAAGTAACTCTCTTCCTAACCCTCCAAAGCCTGTCCACAATCTACAAGGCACAAGTCATACAAACATATGCATTAGGAGCAGGCAGAACCCCCTCGAGCCTGCTCCACCATTCAATAAGATCATGGCTGATCTGATTGTAACCTCAACTCCACAGTCCTACCCACACCTCCCGGATAACCTTTCAACCCCCTTTTCTGGCGTAAAAATATTTAAAGACTCTGCCTTCCACTGCCTTTTGCAAAAGAGTTCCAAAGAGTCTCATCTCTCAGAAAACATTTCTCATCATCTCCGTCCTATATGGGCAACCCCTTATTTTTAAACAGTGCCCCTCGTACTAGATTCTCCCACAAGAGGGAACATTCTCTCCGCATTGACCCTGTCAAGACCCTTCATAATCTTATGTTTCAATCAAGTGACCTCTTAATCTTCTAAACTTCAGTGGATACAAGCCTAGCCTGTCCAGCCTTTCCTCAGAAAACAACCCATCCAAACCTTCTCTGAACTGCATTCAACATATTTACATCCTTCCATAAGGAAGGAGACTGATACTGTACACACTCCAGATGTGGCCTCACCAGTGCCCCGTATAACTGGAGCATAACCTCCCTACCTTTGTATTCAATTTCCCTCGCAACAAATGATAACATTCTATTAACTTTAGCTGTACCTGCATACTAGCCTTTTGTGATTAATGCACTAGGACTCCTCAATCCCTCTGCACACAGAGTTCTGTAATCTCTCATCATTTAGATAATATACTTTTTTTACTTTTCTGACCAAAATGGGCAATTTCATACTTTCCCATTTGCCAGATCTTTGCCCACTCAATTAACCTATCTGCTAAGCCTATCCATATCCCTTTGTAATCCCCTTGTGTCTTCTTCACATCTTACTATCCTACCTAAGCCAAGGGTGTGATGGAATACTCTCCACTTGCCTGGATGAGTACAGCTCCAATAACACACGAAGCTCGACACCATCCAGGATAAGGCGGTCCATGTGATTGGCACTCCAACAAACATTCACTCCCTCCACTACCGATGCACATTGGCAGCAGCATGTACCATCTACAAGATGCACTGCAGCAACTCACCAAGGCTCTTTTGACAGCACCTTCCAAATCCATGACCTCTACCACCTAGAAGGACAAAGGCAGCAGATGCATGGGAACACCACTGCCTGCAAGTTCCCCTCCAAGCCACTCACCATCCTGACTTGGAAATATATTGCCATTTCTTCATTGCCCCATTGGGTCAAAACCCTGAACTCCCTTCCTAACACCATCATGGATGTACCTACACTACATGGACCGTTATGGTTTAAGCAGGCGACTAACTACCACCACCTCAAGGGCAACTGGGGGTAGGCAATAAATGATGGCCTAGCCAGTGACACCTATACCCTATGAAAGAATAGATGAAGAAAAAAATCTCTCCAACACTTCCTGCTACCTCCCTGGATCATGTCCCACCAATAAAAATTGTCTCCAAATCTGTCATTGACCTCATCTCCTCTGGAATTCTTTCCTCCATTGTTCCCAACCTTGGACAGCCTGCTTCTACCTCCTTCCCAAGATTCACAAATAGAACGGCCCCAGTCGACCTGCCTGTTTCTGCCCCACTGAACTGTTTCTTCCAATCGCAACTCTATTTTTTCCCCCTTGTCCAGTTTCTTCACATTTAACTGTATGACTCTTCTGATGTACAAGCATACAAGAAATAGGAGCAATGGTAGACTACATGGCCCATTAATCCTGCTTCGCCATTCAATATGATCATGGCTGATCTTGGGCTTCAACTCCATCATCCCATCTGGACCCAATTCCCTTAATTTCCTGATGTGCCCTTCCATTACCTTAACACTTTTCAGTTTTCTGGCCCTAATCGTCTCGTCTTCACCATGGATGTTCAACCTCTCTGCACCTCCGTCCCCCCACCACGCCAGTCTGACTTCTTTCCACTTCTTCCATCAACTAGTTTCCATTCACCACCTAGCTAAAATTGTTCTTATATTGAACAACAATTCATTTATCTTTCCTCACTTACTCTAAATAAAAGGCATTGCTATGGGCCCTAGCTATGTCTGCCTTTTTGTGGGACATGTGGTACATTTTTATGGTGTATTGATAACCATATCAAGTCTGTTTCCTGCTCTCCTGGACTGAAAAGTTTCATCAGCTTTGTTCCTTCTCTCACCTTCACATGGTCCATCTTCGATTCTTCCCTTCCTTTCCTTGACTTCTCTGTTTCCATTTCACGAGATATCTATCACCAAATATTTGCTATAATCTCACTGACTCCCACAGCTACCTTGGCTACAATTCTTTTCTCCAACACATCTGTTCAGTTAATGCAATCTTCCACACCAACTCTTCTGAGATGTCTTTTTCCTCAGCGAAGGATTCCCCCCATACCATGGTTGACAGGACCATTGATCATGTCCACTCTATTTCATGCTCTTCAGCTCTCACCCTTCCCCCTCCCTCCTGCAACCATGATAAAGTTCCTCTTTCCCTCAGCTTCCATCCCACCAGCCTCTGTATTTACTGGATTGTCCACTACTATTTCCCCCACTTCCAATGTGATGCTATCACCAAATGGATGTTCCCCTACCCTCACATTTCCGTATTCTGAAGGGATTATTCGCTTCTTGTCATCCTGGTCCACTCCTCAGGCCCTCCAATTCCTTCCCATGGCACCTATCCATGCAAATGCAGGAACTCCTTCATATTTGCTGACTTCATCACCCCCCCCTTCCCCTCCACCCCCTTGCCCAAGACCTAACATAGCAGGTGGGCAATTAGTTGCCGTGTCTGACATTGTACTCTGTAACCAGTTGCCAGTAGGTACATTGGAACAGCACAGGATTAGATTAAAACAAATGGTTGCTGAGAATCTGAAATAAAGATGGCGAATTCGGGAAACACTCAGCATGTCAGGCAGCATTCCTGGAGAGAGATATGGTTAGCCCTTTTCCTGTTGCTGAAGTACACATCACTTGAGCCGGCCTTTGTAGTTCTGTGCTGTTCTAATTTCAAGTGGGATTGTGTCTCAATATTCATCTTTCTATAATCATTGAGTCTTTGTAGTTTCAAAAGGTCATTCAATGAGAGAGCACTGAAGGTGTCCATTTTTTTTCCCTCTCAGATATGTATCCAATTGCTTTTTCAAAGTTACTATCCACTTTAGCAACTGTTTCAGGCAGTGTGAGCCATAACATTGTAACTTGTCATGTTTAAAAAAAAATACTCTCATCTCTGTTACTTTTGTCAGTTACCTTACTTTGCCACACATTTCCAAAATACTGACATTCCAGTTCTAAAATTGACCAGATCAGTGATGATCTATGGAGCCCAGGTACAAAAATATCTGGGTTACCAATGCGTTGTTGGGGGTCTAGAACCAGAGGACACAGCCTCAGAATAAGAGGTAGGTCATTTAACACTCAGATGAGGAGGAATATCTTCACTTGGAGGGTGGGGAATCTCTACCCAAGAGAGGGGTGTGGAGAC
Organism: Carcharodon carcharias; assembly: GCF_017639515.1. Classification (NCBI taxonomy): domain Eukaryota; kingdom Metazoa; phylum Chordata; class Chondrichthyes; order Lamniformes; family Lamnidae; genus Carcharodon; species Carcharodon carcharias. Next base: position 191,060,679 of record NC_054470.1, read on the forward strand.
TCAAGTCATTGAGTGTGTTCAGAACAAATCAATAGATTTCTAGATATTAAAGATATCAAGGGATATGGGGATAGTGCAGAAAAATAACTGAGGTAGAAGATCAGCCATGACCTAGTTGAATGGTGGAGCAAGTTAGAGGGATCGAATGGCCTACTCCTGCTCCTATTTCCTATGTTCATTTCACTGTATGGTGCAATTTTAAGTTTTACAAACAACAAGTGTCCAAGGTTTGTTCCCTGGCAGTGAGGCCCTATAACTGGGTGAATAATTAACATGCCAGTTTCACTTCATGTGCTGTTTGAGTGATCATTGTGGCGTCAGAGGGGAATTGGTGGGATATGACTAATTATGTTGCTTTGTATGCACTAAAAATGTAACAGTTTTACCATAAAGAAGGTAGGTGTCTAGATTTTGATCGCTTCTGGTGTCAGCAGAGTTTTCCAGAGCATTTTTCCCATTATTGATCCCGGAGTATTTTTCTGCTTTTGCCTCTCCCGGGAGATTAAGTGTTCATTTAAGGTGTCGGGGGTGGCCAGTGGAGGAAGCTGGGAAGAAGAAAATGTTTAATCCTGAAACTCTGGGCGTCGTGGTGTGGAAAAGACTTAATGAAACCAGCTTGACTTTTCCTGCCTACTACTTTTGTATGTATTTATCAGCTCGAACCTTTGGATTGCTAAAGGACACTATTTTCAGCAAAATGTTTCTTCAGTACGTTTCATATGCAAGTGCAGACAGCTGAGGATTGCTGTAGACAGCTGAAGAAAACTAACTCATTGTTGAAGTAACCTGTTATCCTTCAGAACCTTCAGTTCTGTTCACGTGTCTTCTCATTTCAAGCCCAGTCACTCAAGTTAATGGCTTTTTCCTTCCCTCAGACTGGAAGAGATTTTTGCACTATTTCCTCCCACTGCAGCAGACAAGTCATACAGTCCCTTCTTTGCAATCTCATGCTGTTCACCTTGCGATTTGAGGTTGTGTTCATTTCTTTACTGAGATTTTTGTTGCGTATGTTTTTTGGTTTGGATTTTGCTGCAGTTATGCAATGTTGCTTTCTAAGTTTACTTTCCTTGTGTTTTCATTAATGTGGTTTCAGTTCTCAAGATCCCATCCAAGATTCTCCCATCAGCTCCATATCCAGCAGTGACTGTGAGAGTGTTTCGGTCACAACCTGTAGTCTTTCCAGCACCTATACTCCAAGGTAATGAGACTTAAGGAAAAAGTACCTGCAGCTGTGAGTAAGGTGAACTGTGTGATTATGTTCTCATCTTAACTAGATGCTACTGGAAGAGTCTTCAGTATGGATGAGCTCGCATGCTGATGCCTGTATTCCTGTGATTAGGAATCCTTTTTTTATTCAGTTATTTTCGTGCATGTGTTCACATCTATAAAGGTACGTAGTTGATGCCAAGCTGCTGTTTTAAAGAAAAGACTATTCCAAGTCCTTAATCAAAGCTTGGGTAGCTTTTTATTATTTTTGCCACCAGATATTGTTAATATACATTGAGTTGCATAATTTGTCTGTCACAATGTTGTTCCTGCCCTCTCCTTGTTTGCCTTTAATGCTGAGCAGTATCAAAGGGCAATTTTTTTGACATCTGAAGCTGAAATTAGCGAAGTTGTCCCAGATGGAATCTAATAAATGGGGTTAATCTGTGCCTCTTCCATAAAGGGACACAGGCTGAGAGAAGTGAGGAAGAATATTTCCTAATTTATTTAAATACTGATGTTGAGCTTCTGAGTTGCTCCTTGGCACTGATCAGTGAGATTGCTTACTCTACTAGAATTGATTTACCATTAACTATATTTACAAAAGGGTTTTCTCGCACTTGATGTTTTCAGTCAAACTCCCTCTGAGATAAGAATACTGCTTTTTTTGCAATGAATATAAATTTTATAAGTTTAGCCAATCCTTTAGTCTATAGTACAGAGAGAGCAGACTGATCCTGTCTAATTTATTTTGCTGAAACTAGTTTAGGGAATGTGCTGTTCAAGCTAAAGAAATGGCACCAAGTGAAAATTGGTTTGGTGTAGGCTGTGCTAGTCAGTCTGAAACCATTGTTGGTTTGATCCAATTAAAGTCTGGTTCCCAATGGTTAAAACTGTACAGCCTATAACTACACACAATTCATTTTAAATTGGCACCAATCTTGCCGCTCTTGGCCATACAAGCCCTGAGTATGTGACAGTCAGCTGCTTTACTAGGCAACTTATTTGGAACCTAGGTTTCAGACTGTTTAAATATTTGTCCATTGGTATATGTCCGTATTGACCTCTTTTAGAATAGTATTTTATGCATGCAACTGAACTGTTTCCAGAGGAAGGAATAAATCCATATAATTTATTAATTTTAATTTTTAATCGAGATTGAAAAAAATGTAACTTGTTCCCTCTTAGCTCATTGCTAGCTAAGACCATTGATCAAAACTGTATGCTACTTTTTGGCTTTGTCACTCATAGTTCTTCTCAGCAACAGTTATAAAAGAATTAGTATTCCGCCAAGCCCTTCTTTTCCTTCTATCCTTTTATTAAAATGTTATGCTAATCTATGCTAAGATTTTAGATCATTTATCGGTATTCGGGGCTCCCTGTCAATATTGACTATTTCCAATTTCAATGTAACATAGAAACAGAAGGATCTTATTTCTGTGCCTCCAGTAAAATGTCAACCATTTCCTCAGTGCATTTTTTTTTTCAATATCTTGCACAGCCATCCTTGGGGAAATGATGTCTTGGGGCAATGATAGGCCAGCTATGCCAATCACCATTTTGGCATTGAATATAGCACAGGCTTCTGGGGTAACGTTAAAGGCCCTGCCCATGATGAGTTGACTTTTATCCTGGTTTCCAATGGTTAATGATGTACGGCATTTTTAACTACCTACAATTAATTTCAAATTGCTATTAATATTAGCACTTTTGATCATAGAGGCTATAAGGATATGTAGGAAAGGAGAAATATTTTCACATGCGTAGAAGGGTTGAGATTGAATGACATTGGAGCACAGATAAGGAAGCTTTATTCTGCATCTGATTGCAGTAAAGCTGACCGAAAAACATTTGATGCTGACAGCAAGTGCCCAAAGTGGCTTTTCTATTCCTTACCTGATCCCAAAAATTATAGCAAATCAATCTGGAGTTCCTAACCTAATTTCCACTTTTTCTTTCTGCTTTTCAGTCAGTTCTTGGTATAGAGTTTTCAGAAATTCACTCATGCTATTAACTTTGGTGGACAATAAAATTGATTTTGCTCCATCGCACCACCTCACACACAATGCGTTCGGAAGGATTTATACCACTGCAAACTGCTGAATAATTTTTTGTTGCGTGTGAATTTTTATGATCATTTCATGCTGACGGGAATTCGGGGAGCACCAAACTTGGCAGCCCCTTAATAACTCAGGAAATGGCTCAATACCTGCTCTTGGGGTGAGAGCTCTGCCTGTCATTTAATCTATGAGGGAGTATTATGACTGAGTGCTTGGTTGTGATTGGATTTCGTCAGTTCAGCATCGAAGCAAAAACAAGGCAGGATGGGAAGTAGTCTTTAAAATCTATAGCTTCTGGGATTGCCAAATGATAGAAGTTTTTGAATTGTTGTGATTTTGCTTAAGACACGAGACAGCCTGTAGTTGGGTGTCAGGTGTCAGAGTAATCATTTTTTATTCTTTCATGGGATGTGAGCATTGACGGCAAGGCCAGCATTTGTTGCCTATCCCTAATTGCATCTGAGAAGGCAATGGTCTTCTTGAGCTGCTACATTTTTAAAATTCATTCACGGGAAGTGGGCATCGCTGGCTGGGCCAGCATTTATTGCCCACCCTTAATTGCACTTGAGAAGGTGGCAGTGAGCTGCCTTCTCGAACCTCTGCAGTCCATGTGATGTAGGTACACCCACAATGCTTTTCGGGAGTGAGTTCCAGGATTTGGCCCCAGCACAATGAAGGAACGGCAATATATTTCTAAGTCGGGATGGTGAATGTCTTGAAGGGGAGCTTCTGGGTGGTCGTGTTCCCATGCATCTGCTGCCTTTGTCTGTCTAGATGGTAGCAACCGTGGATTTGGAAGGTCCTGTTAAAGGAGCCTTGGTATATTCCTGCAGTGCATCTTATAGATGGTACACACATCTGCCACTGTGCATCTGTGGTGGAGGGAGTGAACGTTTGTGGATAGGGTGCCAATCAAGCGGGGCTGCTTGGCTTCAGATGGTGTCGAGCTTCTTGTATGTTGTTGGAACTGCACTCATCCAGGCAAGTGGAGAGTATTCCATCACACTCCTGACTTGTGCCTTGTAGATGGTGGATAGACTTTGAGGAGACAGGAGATGAGATACTCGCTGCCGGATTCCTAGCCTTTGACCTGTTCCTGCACTATTTACATGGCTAGTCCAGTTTAGTTTCTGGTCAATGGAAACCCCCCCGGATGTTGAGTGGGGGATTCAGCGATGGTAATGCCATTGAATGTCAAGGAGCAATGGTTAGATTGTCTCTTGTTGGAGATGGTCGTGCTTGGCACTTGTGTGGTGCGAATGTTACTTGCCACTTGTCAGCCCAAGCCTGGATATTGTCCAGGTCTTGCTTCATTTCGACATGGCCTGCTTCAGGATCTGAGGAGTCATGAGTGATACTGAACGTTGTGCAATCATCAGTGAGCATCCCCACTTCTGACCTTATGATGGAAGGAAGGTCACTGATGAAGCAGCTGAAGATGGTTGGGCCAAGGACACTACCCTGAGGAACTCCTGCAGTGATGTCCAGAAGTGAGATGATTTACCTCCAGCAGCCACAACCATCTTCCTTTGTGCTAGGTATGACTCTAACCAGGGAAGAGTTCTCCCCTGACTCCCATTGACTTCAGTTTTTGATAGGGCTCCTTGATGCCCACTTGGTCAAATGCTGCCTTGATGTCAAGGGCAATCACTCTTAGTTCACCTCGGGAGTTAAGCTCCTTTGTCCATGTTTGAACCAAGGCTGAAATGAGGTCAGGAGCTGAGTGGCCCTGGCGGAACCCAAAATGGGCATCAGTGAGCGGGTTATTACTAAGCAAGTGCCACTTGATAGCACTGTTGATGACCCCTTCCATCACTTTACTGATGAGTGAGAGTAGACTGATACGGCAGTAATTGGCAGGGATGGCTTTGTCGTGCTTTTTGTGTGCAGGACATACCTGGTCAATTTTCTACATTGCCGGGATGCCAGTGTTGTAGCTGTACCTGGCTAGGGCTACAGCAAGTTCTGGAGCATGTCCACTTCGTAATTGTTTCTAAGAATTTTAAAACAGTCACATTAAGGGGTATGTAAGGGGTGATGGTGCTGGTAATATGAGTCGAATGGCCCCCAGGTGAATTCATTCCATTGTTCTCCAATTGTACGTCTTAATTCCAGCCTCAGCCCATTCTCTCCACTAAATCAACACACATTTTCTTACTTCCCATGTCAGGTGATTTTTTTGCTGCTTTCTTTTAACTTTACCATATGTCCTCTGGATGTGAACAACTCTGCAAGGCCAGATTTAATTGTTCACCCCTAGTTGCTCTGAGGAGGCAGTAATGAAGTGCCTTCATAGCAGCGGTTAGTTTTAAAACAGGCTTACTTGGCCACTTCAGATTGAGTCAGCCACCTATTTGAAACTAGCATCACATTAATGGTAGGAGTTGGATTTTTAACTACAGTCTGGCAGTTTTCATTGCCACTTGCAAATTGCCAGATTTATTAAATTCAATTTCACAACATACTGTAATCACAACTTTGAACTTCTATCTTAAACTTGTGAAATTGTTTCCATCAAGCAGTTATGAATAGTTCTGTACCTTAATTGGTTTGTCAGTGTTGCTTTTACTTGATATTCTCCAGTTGTATATTGTTTCTATTTAAACCTATGCATGCTTTTTAAGTGCGAAATCCCGTGCAGCTTTGAAATAAATTTGCGAAGTTGCAATATTTTGGAATAGTGTGTTCTGGCATTTTTCACTGCGCTGCCATCCCAGAATTCTGTCCCACTGAGCTTTCATTTCTTCGTTACATCTGCAACCAGTTGTTTAATCTTTTAAAATTGAAAATTGTCCAATTTGCAGAATAAAATTACTAGTGATTTGTCATACTACAATTTTCTGGATCTGAAGGGTTTTTTTTGGTACATTTAGCTACTTGTCATAATACATGAAATAAAAAAATTAAACCAGTGGTTAGGAGTTTAGTTAATGCAATTTTTGACAGGACCTTTAATGGAAGCATTTTATTGTGAGTCAAAGAAATTTGATTCCAGACAGAGTAAATGTGATTTCACAATGCGAATAGTCAAACATGATTATTGGATCTGTGGTAATTATCCAGTGTGAAAATAAAACAGCAAGCTAAAGATAAAGTCTGAATGCAGAGCTGGCGTATGACCTTCTAAAAGAGTTATGTTCCATTAGTGTAATGAATGTGATCCCTAAATGTAATCATCTTGATACAGCACTTTGGGGATTAGTTTCCTATTATAGTGTACAGAGAAAATGGGGTGAAGCGGTCAGTTGGCATTGTACTGTTATGCGTCATTCACTCATTTACACACATGTCCACAATACAAATGATTGGTATCAGATGTGCTTTATTTAATTTATTGATGCAGGTTGTACAATTAATGTTCTTAGTGGAGCAATAAAGAAGTGTAATGATTATATGAACTCTTCAATTAAGTCAATGTTCGGTCATTAATAAGTACATACTAAGGTTGGGGAAAGTAATATTCCAAGATCCTGAACTATTATTTTCAGATTCAGACAGTTTCTGGAGGTAAAACTAAATTAGAGATTTGAGACAGTTGCAAGAAACTGAAGTGTTGCATACAAATGCAGATGGTTTAAGCAGCCAACACTCGGGACAGGCAGCAACAGCCTTTTTATTGAATTATTAGCTTAATTTTTTCATGTTCAGAAATATGTTGCCATATTTTGAGAATATATGCAAGAAAAATAGGAAGGGGCATCCAAGATCCAGCTGCCCATCAGAAAAATCAAATTAAACTAAACTAATTGGCTTGAGAGATCTTGAGGATGAATGATGTCACATAATAGTAAAACATTGATTTAAAGGAGTATAAGGCAATCTAAAATTCAATCTGTTGGTCAGTTTTTTTTTTGTTCCTTTTCATTAAATCCTCTCCCTGAATGCCATTGATTTAATACCAAGTACAGTTCACAGGTGTTGACAGCCTTGCTCAATGGCCATTCTTTGAACTTCATGAGTGATTATAGGCCATTCAGCATGGATGGGAGGCCTAGATGATAACTCAGGCCTCCTAGTGATCGGTTAGAAAAGGCATTGGTAAACCTCTGAGAATAAGCCATCTGCTTTCTCAACAGCAGAGGCAGTTACAGACTGAAGAATTGTAATCACTTTCCATAAATTATTCACCATTTTTATAAAAAGTTATAGTCCTCCCTCCTCTGCTCCCCCTCCCCACCAAAAGTCTCTTTCCCACAAAAGCTCATTCTCCTAACTTAACTCTTGAGACCTAAATACATTTTAAATAATGTCTTAGCCTTTCTTGGTAGATTACCCCAAAAAGTAGGTACAATAGTTTTAATATTTAATTACACTTGAACTTTATTATTGTTGCTCCCAAATTCTTTTTATGCTGACCAAGGTGAGGGATATGATTGCTGGGGACTGGTGTCCTGACCTACTAAAGCACGGAAAGAAAAAGGAAAGATTTGCACTGCCTCATCAATCATCCTTTTCAACAGTAACATTTAAATATTATGCTGATGCTTTTAACTATCTATGCTAAGAATAGGCTGGTTCAAGTCAGTGCCTTGGCCTCCTCACTCCATACCCCTCGACTCCTCTGCCTAACGAAAATATGTCTAACTCTACCTTGAATAAATTCAAAGACCCAGCCTCCACTACTTTCTGGGGAAGAGAATTCCAGATACCAATAACCTTATGGGAGGAAAAGTTTCTCCTCAACCCTGTCTTAAAAGGAGACTTCTTATTTTTAAACTTAGCCCCCTGGTTTTAGTTTCTGTCCTCCCACCAATGCACCCCCCCCCCCCCAACCACATAAGCAGAAACATCCTCTGGATCTGATCCCGTCTTATCAAGTCTTCTCGGGATCTAATATGTTTCAATAAGATCACCTCTCATTCTTCTAAACTCCAATGGTTATAGGCCTAACCTGTTCAACATTTCTTCGTAAGATAAGCCCTTCATCCCAGGAATGAGTCCAGTGAATCTTCTCTGAACTGCTTCTAAAGCAATTTCATCCTTTTTAAATAAAGGGACCAAAACTGCACAGTACTCCACGTGGTCTCACCAAGGCCCTGTACAGCTGGAGTAAAACTTTCCTACTTTCATATTCCATTCTTTTTGCAGTAAACACCAACATTCCATTTGCCCTCCTAATCACTTGCTATACCTGCATAAATACTTTTTGTGGTTCATGTATCAGGGCATCTAGATGCCTCTGTCCTACCGAGTTCTGCAATCTTTCTCCATTTAAATAATATACTGCTTTTCTATTCTACCTGTAAAAGTGGACCAGTTCACATTTACCCATTTTATGCTCCATCTGTTACAGTTCGCCAACTCGAAAATGATTCATTTATCCCGACTCTGTCTTTCCTGCTAGTTAGCCAATTCTCTATCCAGGCTAATATATCGCCCCCAACAGTGTGAACTCTATCTTGTGCAGTAATCTTTTATGTGGCATCTGATCAAATACCTAATGGAAATCCAAATACACTACATCTACAGGTTCCCCTTATCCACCCTGCTTATTACATCCTCAAAGAAATCTTAATAAAAATAAATTTGTCAAACATGATTTCCCTTTCACAAAACCATATTGACTGCCTGATTGTATATGATTTTCTAAATGGCCTGTTACTATCTACTTAATAATGGATTCTAACATTTTCCCATTGACAGATGTTAGACAAACTGGCCTATAGTTTTCTGCTTTCTGTCTCCCTCCTCTCTTCAATGGTGGTGTTACATTTACGCTTTTCCAATCTGCTGGGACCTTTCCAGAACCTAGGGGAATTTGGAAGATTACATTCAATGCATCCTCTATCTCTGCAGCCACTTTCTTTAAGACCCTCGGATGTAGTTTGTCATGTCCAGGGGACATGTCAGCCTCAAGTCCCATTAGCATTCCCATTGATTTTCTCAAGTGATAGTCATCATTCTATGTTCCTCTCACCCTTTTGCCCCCTGCGTTTCTTCTATTCTTGGATGCTTTTTGTGTTTTCTGTTGTGAAGACAGATACAAAAGTCAATGTCTATAGCCATTTTCTTGTTTCCCTTATTAATTTCCCAGTCTCATCCTCAGAGGGACCAACACTCACTTCAGCTATTCATTTTTATCCCTTTAATATACTTGTAGAAGCTGTTACTGTCTGTTTTATGTTTCTTGCTAGTTTTGTCTCATACCCCAATTTCTCCTTTGCTGGTTTCTAAAATTTTCCCAATCTTACAGGCTACCATTATCTTTGCAGCATTGTATGCCTTTTCTTTCAATTTTGTACCATCCTTAACGTCCTTAGTTAGCCATAGATGTTACATCCATCTCATAGTCTTTCTTTCCCAATGGGATATATTTTTGTTAAGAGTTTATGAAATATCATCTTAAATGTCTGCCATTGCTGCTCTACCATCTTACCTTTTAACACATTTTCCCATTCCACTTAGCCAACTCTGTCTTCAGACCCTTCTAATTGCCTTTATTTAAATTTAAGACACTAGTTTCAGACCCACATTGCTCACCTTCAAACTCTACGTGAAATTCTCCCATGTTCTGATCGCCCTACCTAGATGATCCTTTACTGTAAGGTAATTGATTTCACGTTACCAGGCCTAAAGTAGCCTGTTCCCTGCTTGGTTTCAGGACAAATTGTTCTAAGACACTGTACAGAATACACTTTATGAGTACATCCTCAAGGTTACCTTGGCCAATTTGATTTGTCCAATTATATGAAAATTAAAATCACCCACAATTATTGCAGTACCTTTCTTACAAGCCCCATTATTTCTTGACTTATACTCTATCCTACATTGTAGCTACAGTTAGGAGACCTATAAACTACTCCCACCAGAGACTTTTCATTTGCCATTTCTTATCTCCGCTCAAACTGATTCTACATTTTGATGCTCCGAACAATGATTGTTTCTCACTACTGTACTGATCTCATTCTTTTCTTAACAAAGCCTACCCACCTTCTTTTGCTTTATTCCTGTCCTTCTAAAATGCCACTACAAGCCTCTGTAAAGGCTACCATATCATACTCATTAACTTCTACTTCTGCTATCAGTTTTTCCATCTTTTTATGAATGCTGCATGCATTCCGATAAAGAGCTTCAACTCTGTCTTTTTACCATTTTTCAATAATCTGACCTTATTTGCTGGTTCACTCTTACCAGAGGGTCCCTTTCTTCTCTCACACTGATTATGATTACCTGTACTGCTACCCTGCACTATTTTCTTACCCTTCTCTTTAACTTTCCAAATCTCCCATCAACTGAACCCTTCCCTCCACACCTCACATTATTTAGTTTAAATCCCCTTCTACAGTCCCAGTTATACGATTTGCCAGGACTCTGGTCTTAGCACGGTTCAGGCTGTCCCAATGGTACAGCTCCCACTTTCCCCACTACTGGTCTGAGTACCCCATGAATTGACACCCATTTTTCCCACACCAACCTTTGAGACACACGTTCAAATCTCTGATCTTGTTTATCATTTGTAAATTTGCTTGTTGCTCAGGTAGTAATCCAGATATGATTACTTTGTGTAGCTTTGCTTTTTAGTTTAGCCCTTGGCAGCTCATAATCAGCAGAACCTCTTCCTTAATCCTGCCTGTGCTGTTGGTACCTACATGGTCATGACAACTGGATCCTTCTCCCTCCTGCTGTAAGTTCCTCTCCAGCCCTGAGGAGATGTCCTTAACCCTAACACCAGAGAGGCAACACAGAGCAGTATCTATTCCCCTTACTATACTGTTCCCTACCACAACTATATGCCTTTCACTTCCCCCACTTGAATGGCTCCCTGCACCACAGTGCTGTGGTTAGTTTGCGCATTCTCCCTGTAGCTCCTGCTCTTGTCCTTGCAAGCTGCAAGAACATCAAACCTGTTGGACATTTGCCAGGGCCAAGACTCCACCATTGTTACTTTCTGGATCCCCGTGCCTGTCTTTCTTATAGTTACACCCTCCTGTCCCTAATCACGGACCAAATGCGAAGGACCTAGCCTAAGGGGTGTGACTGCCTCCTAAAACAAAGTATCCAGATAACATTGCCCCAACCTGATGCACTGCAGTGTCTGAAGGTTGGACTGTAGCTCGTTGACTCTGAGCTGAAGTTCCTCAAGCTGCAGGCACTTATTGTAGATATTTGGTCAAGGTTCGATTTGCTGCCCCTGGTGGATGATAAATTTAATTGATGTCAGCTTTGGTCCCTCTTCACCTGATACCCCTTGATGAAGGACAACAACAACTTGCAACTTGGTGCCTTTTATGCAATAGTAGAACAGATAACCAAAAGGTTGGTTAAAGAGGTACTTTTGAGATGTGTCTGAAGGGCGAGAGGTAGTTGAGGGGTGTAAAAAAACAAAAAGGCCATATTGAGTGACCTTGGAGGGTTTTAAAAGGTTTACAGAGATGAGGATAGGAGCGATGATGGAAGATTTTGAAAACAGTTCAGAATTTTTAAAACATGACATTGCGGGATTGGGAGCCAGTGAGCAAAAGAGTAATGAATGAATAGGACTTGGTAAATGAAACCAGTTATTCCAATTGATTCAGATATTCTTTTAGAATAAGTGCGCCTTCTCTTAAATTTTATAAGTAGAGTCCTTTTCTCAAAGTTAATTACCTGTCCTATCTTGTGGTCAAGGATTTAATTTTATCACACCACCTCTGATGTTTGAAACATTTATGGAAATTGATATACTAGGCGGTGTATCTAGCATTTTGCTTTGTTGTAAACACAAGCTGATCATTTGCCTTTTGGTTTTAAAATCTGGCCTTCTGAACTCAGCCAGCGTTAACACATGCTGTGTTTTTACAGCCCCGTTGGCAGTCTGACTACAAGTTCCTACACCTCCGAGGATGTAGATCAAGAGGAGATCCAACTCGCACTTTTGGCTGCCAAAGTTGCCACGAGAGAAAAGATCCGAGCCCGTTTCCATAGCAGCAGTGATCTTATTCACAGACTTTTCGTGTGCATTGCAGGTATCTGCACTCATTTGTTTTAACCTATGAGAATTGCCTGCTTTGCCTCCTTCTGTGCTGTAATCTCTTGTGTTTCTAATAATGTTATTTAATTGCTTGGCTTAACAGTTTGTCGTCAAATTTCAAATATATTTTAATATACAAGTGGGCTAAGAAACAAGTGGCTTGTGAAATGGATAAATGTTCAGCAATGTCGTTAGCTGTCCGTCAGTTCAAGGATGACATCAATTCAGGGTTGTAAATTTTTGCCAAGGGTCTTCAAGTGACTGAACAGGCCAATTCTCGACCTGCAGATCTTTGGGCACACAGGGCAGGATGTCCCAAGAGGTAGTGGGATCCAGCGTGCAGGATTTGCTTCTTTTTCTTTCCTTCTCTGCCGCTGCTATGGCCTCATTATTAAGACGTTTGGACTCAAATCATGATGTAGTTTGATGGACAAGTTGTTGGTAGGGTGAAGGCCTGATGAAGAAAAGCTGAACAAGTTGAGCCTATATCCATTGGATTTTAGAAGAATGAGAAGTGATTTTATTGAAACATATAAGATCCTGCGGGGACTTGAAAGGGTGGATATAGGGAGTATGTTTCTTCTTGTGGGGGAGACTAGAACTAAGGGACACAGTTTAAGAATAATAGATCTTTTAAGCTGGAAATCAGGAGAATTTTTTTCTTCTCTGAGGAATATTAGGATGTGGAATTCTCATCTCCAGAAAGCAGTGGAGCCTGGGTCATTGAACTTATTCAAGGCTGAGTTAGTTTTTGATAGAGAAGGATTATGGGAGTCAGACAGGAAAGTGGAGACCACAACCAGTCCAGCCATGAACATATCGAATGGTGGATCAGGCTCAAAGGGCCAAATGGCCTCTCCTGCTTCTAAGCAGATCTAACATCAGTTGGATCTAATAGGTTACTAAAAATATCCATCCAACATGAAGCACTTAGCAAGGCTATTAAGGTAACCTCAAGAAGAAATGTATATAATTGATTTTTCTTATAACTGGCGAGGTCTGCTTTCATTCTTGCTGTCCTGCTTTCATAATTGCGGTACTGCTATGTATCAGAACTACTGGTTAGAGCAGTGGTTTCTGAACATGTGTGCGAAGAATCCCTTGCATATGTTGATTTAGGTGTTTTTTAGTCAAAACATTATCTCAAACGTAAATAAGAAACAGGAGCAGAAATAGATGAATACCACTTTCTTACCACATCCGCAAAACCCTTGATTCCCTTAGTGTTCAAAAAAACTGTCGATCTTTGTCTTTGATATACTCATTGAGCATCCACAGCGCTCTGGTAGAGAATTCCAAAGATTCACAATCCCTTTCCATGAAGAAATTTCTTCTGGACAAAGATGGCCTAGATGAGGAATACATTGAATGTTTTCAGGACAGTTCCTCGGAACAACATGTTCTGGAATCAACCAGAGAGTAGGCTATACTAGACCTGGTATTGTGCAATGAGATCAGAGTAATTAATGACCTGAAAGTGAAGGTGCCCCTAGGTAGCAGCGACCATAATATGACTGAATTTTACATTCAATTTGAGGGAGAGAGAGAGGAGTGGGCCTGAGATTAAGTTTTTAAACTTAAATAATGGCAGTCATGAGGGCATGAAAGCTGAGCTAGCTAAAGTGAATTGATGGATTATGTTAAGGGATAGGTCAATAGGGATGCAGTAGCTAATATTTAAGGGGATATTTCAGAATATACAGAATAAATATATTCCAACGAATAAGAAAAAGTTCAAGAGATGGACACACCTTCTGCGGTTGACTAGAAAGGTTAAAGATAGTATCAAGCTTAAAGAAAAAGCATATAATTGTATAAAGATAGGTGGAAGGCCAGAAGGTTGGACAGAATATAAGGAACAGCAGAGAATGACGAAAAGACTAATGAGGAGAGAAAGAGTTAACAAGGTGAGCATTGGTCCTATAGAAATTGAGTCTGGAGAATTGATAATGGAAAACAAGGAGATGGCAGATGAATTGAACAGGTATTTTGCATCAGTTTTCACTATAGAGGATGCAAGTAACTTCCCAGAAGCAGCTATAAACCAGGAAATGGAAGTGGGGAAGGAAGTCCAGAAAATTAGTCACCAGAGAAGTGGTACTGAGTAAATTGTTGGAATTGTGAGCTGACAAGAGCCCAGGCCCTGATGGACTTCGTCCTGGGGCCTTAAAAGAGGTGTCTAGTGAGATAGTTGATGCATTGGTTTTAATTTTCCAAAACTCCCTAGATTCGGGGAAGGTGCCATTAGATTGGAAGATAGCAAATGTAACTCCATTATCCAAAAAAGACAGGAGACAGAAAGCAGGAAACCACGGGCCATTAGCTTAAAATCTGTCACAGGGAAAATGTTAGAAGCCACTATTAGCAGGGCAATTGGATAAGCTCAAGGTCATCAGGCAGAGTCAACATGGTTTTGTGAAAGGGAAATAGTGTTTAACCAACTTGATGGTGTTATTTGAGGAAGTAACATGTGCTGTGGATAAAGGGGAACCGGTGGATGTACTGTACTTAAATTTCCAGAAGGCATTTGATACAGTGCTACATTAAAGGTTATTGCATAAAATAAAAGCTCATGGTATAGGGGATAACATATTGGCATGGATAGAAGATTGGCTGGCTAACAGGAAGTAGAGTGTAGGCATAAATAGGTCTTTTTCAGGTTGGCAAGACATAACAAGTGGCCTGCCACAGGAATCAGTGCTGGGAGCTCAACTGTTTACAATTTAAATAAATGACTTGGATGAAAGGATGGTTGCCAAATTTACTGATGACACAAAGGTAGGAAAGTAAGTTGTAAAGAGGACATAAGGAGGTTACAAACAGATATAGGTAAATTAAATGAGTGGGCAAAGATCTGGCAGATGGAGTTTAATGTGGGAAAATGTGAAACTGTCCATTTTGGCAGGAAGAATAAAGGAGAAGCATATTGTCTAAATGGTGAGAGATTGCAGAGCTCTGAGGGTACAGATGGATAGGGTGTCCTAGTGCATGAATCACAAAAGGCTAGTATGCAAGTGCAGCAAGTAATTCGGAAAGCTAGTAGAATGTTATCATTTATTGAGAGTGGAATTGAATACAAAAGTAAGGAGGTTATGCTTCAGTTGTACAGAGCATTGGTGAGACTGCATCCAGGGTACTGTGTACAGTATTAGTCACCTTATTTAAGGAAGGATGTAAATGCGTTGGAAGCAGTTCAGACAAGGTTTACCAGACTAATACCTGGAATGATAGAAGCAAAATACTGCAGATGCTGGAAATCTGAATCAAAAACAGAAAATGCTGGAAAATGTCAGCAGGCCTGACAGCATCTGTGGAGAGAGAAAAACAAAATTAACATTTCGAGTCTGTATGACCTCTCATCAGATCTGAAGAGAAGTGGAAATGTGATGAAATTTGTACTGTTCGGGGGGGTGGGGCAGGTGGAGCTGGATTGAAGGCCAAGGATAGGTGGGCACAAAGGAGGGATTGACAAATATGTCATGAACTAAAGGACAAAGGGATTGTTATGGTCATGGTTAGTACTAAAAAGGTGCTAATAGGGCGTAAGAAAGCAGAATGTGATTATAGCAGAACAAGGATAGCATTGTGTAAAAGAACAACATGGTACAAGCTCTTGATCATCAGTAAAGTGGTGGAAGTGGTCATCAACAGTGCTATCAAGTGGCACTTGCTTCGCAATAACCTTCTCATTGACACCCAGTTTGGGTTTCGCGGGGCTCACTCAGCTCCTGACCTCATTATAGCTTTGGTTCAAACATGGACAAAAAAGCTGAACTCCCAAGGTGAGGTGAGAATGACTGCCTTTGACATCAAAGTAGCATTTGACCGAGTGTGGCATCAAGGAGCCCCAGCAAAACTGGGGTCACTGAGAATCAGGGTAAAACTCTCTGCTGATTGGAGTTATACCTAACACAAAGGAAGATGGTTGTTGTTGTTGGAGGCAAATCATCTCAGTTCCAGGATATCACTGCAGGAGTTCCTCAGGGTAGTGTCCTAGGCCCAACTACCTTCAGCTGCTTCATCAATGACCTTCCTTCCATCATATGGTCAGAAGTGGGGATGTTTACTGATGATTGGACAATGTTCAGCACCATTTGTGACTCCTCAGATATTGAAGAAGTCCTTACCCAAATGCAGCAGGACTTGGACACTATCCAGGCTTGGACGAACAAGTGGCAAGTAACATTTGCGCCACACAGGTGCTAGTCAATGACCATCTCCAACAAGAGAGAATCTAAACATATCTCCTTGACATTTAATGGCATTGCCACCACTGAGTCCCCCACTATCAACATCCTGGGCATTACCATTGACCAGTAACCGAACTGGACTAACTGTATAAATAATGAGGCTACAAGAGGAGGTCAGAGGCTTGGAACCTTGTGGCGAGTAACTTGCCCCCTGACTCCCCAAACCTGTCCACCAGCTACAAGGCACAAGTCAGGATTGTTTTGTAATTGCCTGGATGGGTGCAGTTCCAACAACACTCAAGACGCTTGACACCATCAGGGCAAAGCAACCTGCTTGATTGGCACCCCACTCACAAACTTTCACTCCCTCCACCACTGGCACAGTGGCAGCAGTGTGTACCATCTACAAGATGCACTGCAGGAACTCTCAAAGGCTCCTTCAACAGCACACTCTGAACCAACAACTGCTACCATTTAGGAGGGCAAGGGCAGCAGATACATGGAAACACCACCACCTGCAAGTTCTTCTCCAAGCCACTCACCACCCTAACTTGGAAATATATCGCCGTTCCTTCACTGTTGCTGGGTTAAAAGCCTGGAACTCCCTCCCTAACAGCGCGGTGGGTGTACCTACACCACATGGACTGCAATGGTTCAAGAAGGCAGCTCACCGCCACCTTCTCAAGGGCATTTAGGGATGGGCCATGCTCAGATCCCATGAATGAATAATGAAAAGACACAATGCGCCTCTGGTGCTGCCTGATGTGAGTTATTTTTTTTTTGTAAATTCTGTAACCTGTTTTGGAAAACTTAGATCTGCCCAAAGTTCCCTCTAACGTTTTTATGTGGCCTGCTCCTTTAAATGTGCCTTTGCACAGCCATACTTTCATCCTCTTAAATGAGAAACTTCTGCACACCTTCTGGATTGCAGCTGCACGTCTCATCGAAATATTGCCGCCTGTCTTTGGTTTTGAGTGAGAATGGAAATGTGTGGAAGTCAGCTAACATCATCTTTTATATTTGCCGGACAATGTGAAGAATTGCCTGCGTCTGTCTTGTCCACAAGTAGCAGGTGAAGTGGCTGCCTATCAGCCTCCTCTATCATCAGCAAAGTAATAGAAGGTGTCATTGACATCACTATTAAGTAGCACTTGCAAAGCAATAAATTGCTCACTGATTCTCAGTTTGGGTTCCACCAGCACTCCGTTCCAGAACTCAGTGCAGCCTTGGTTCAAACATGGACAAAAGAGCTGAGCTCCAGAGGTGAGGTGAGAGTGACTGTGCTTGACATCAAAGCAGCATTTGACTGGGTGTGGCATCAGGGAGCCCGAGCAAAATTGAATTCAAAGCGAATTGTGGGTCGGGGTGGGGGGGCACAGCGGAGCAGGGAGAGACAGGTGGTGGATCTCCCCAGTGATTGGAGTCATACCTAGCACAAAGGAAGATGGTTGTGGTCGTTGGTGGCCAGTCATCCCAATCTCAGGGCATCACTGCAGGAGTTCCTCAGGGTTGTGTCCGAAGCCCAACCATCTTCAGCTGCTTCGTCAATGACCTTCCCTCCATTAAAATGGTGAGCCGTGGAGATGTTCGCTGATGATTAGAGTGTTCAGGACCATTCAAGCCTCTTCAGATACTGAAGGAGTCCCTGTCCACATGCAGCAAGTCATGAACAATAATCAGGCTTGGACTGATGAGTCGGAGGCAACATTTATGCCAGGCAATAAGCCATCTACTATAAGAGAATGTATTTATCTCGCCTTGACGTTTAACAGTATTAATACTGCTGAAACCCCCACCATCAAAATCTTGGAGGTCACCATTGACCAGAAATATAATTGGACCAGCCATATAAATACTGTGGCTACAAGAACAGGTCAGAGGCTGGAATTTCTGCAACGAGTAATTCACCTCCTGACTCCCCAAAGCCTGTTCACCATCTACAAGATGCAAGTCAGGAGTGTGTTGGCATACTCTCCACTTGCTTCCAACAACGCTCAAGGAGCTTGACACCATCCAGGATAAAGCAACCCACTTGATTGGCACCTCATCCAGCACCTTAAACATTCATTTCCTCCATCACTGGTGGAAGTGGCAGCCGTGTGCATTGCTTTGTAGCAACTTACCAAAGCACCTTCAAAACCCACTACCTCATGACCTAGAAGGGCAATGATAACAGATACATGGGAGCACCACCACCTGCAAGTTCCCCTCCAAGCCAAATCATCCTGACTTGGAAGTATATCACCATTCCTTCGCTGTCACTGGGTCAAAATCCTGGAACTCCCTCCCTAACAGCATTGTGGGTGTACCTACACCATATGGACTGCAGCAGTTAAGAAGGTGGCTCACCACCACCTTCTCAAGGGCAAATGAGGATGGGCAACAAATGCTGGCCCAGCCAGTGATGCGCACATCCAGTGAAAGAATTAAACAAAACCTTAGTTTGGATGCACCTAAGGATATTGAGTGGTTCATGTATGATAACTGACTGATGGCGAGGGGTGGGGGAGAAAGTCATATTTTGGCAAATGCATTTACTGAAAGAATCAGCTCTCTGACCATCATAGGATTTGATGATCCAATCTCTACCTCAGCCCTGTAGCAATTTTATAAGTACATGATGCCTCGAGTTCAGATTGATACTTTATTTTTTTCCCAAAGAAAGATAATTGTTCTCATTTTTCTTGTTCCTGTGTGCCTTAGCCATTATTTTCTATATTAATGATGGAATGTAAATGCAAGATGTTGTTTAGCTTTGGATAAGTGAATTTAAGTTCCGCTATTTCATTGACTTGGTAACATATTGGCGAGTTTGTGGATCATAAACGATGTTGTAAATTGGATCTCAACACCACTTCCCCTTTTTTTTTAAACAAAAGAAAAGCATTTGAAATAAAAGGACTGTCATGATGGATTCAATAGCCCAGATCTTGGGGTCCCTGTAGCGGTGAACGCTGAGAAATTTTCTGCTATTGAGGGCTGCAGCAGCACTTCTGGGGAGCCTGCTTACACTCACATCCAGAAGTTGCTGTGCACCTGAATGGATTCCAGAGGAGCGCATGCTGATGGTTCCACTGGGATCTGTCAGTCAGGAACTTGGGCTGATTGCCCAGAACTTTTATCACTTTTTATGTTCCTTTTTTTAAGGGCTGCTCTTAGGCACAGAGTGAGGTGGGAGTGATGGTGTAGATGGGATGCGAGGGGAGCTGGGAAGAGGAGAGGTCGCTGTAGGGGGGATGGGGGGGTGAGGGTGGTGTGGGAGTATGCTGGGGGTAGCTGCATCACTGACCACAAGATCCAGGCCATTGTATTGATAGCATCATTGACAAATGTCACAAGTAGAAAAATGCAAATTAATAGATAACTTACACTTGTGGGATATGGTGGGGAAGTGAGATGAGACCTTTCTCCCCCATGTTTGCTCACCAGTTCATGACTGACTGACTGCAGGTGGTGCATTGAGATCCAATGGCTCCTTATTTTACAACAAGTCCATGAGCAGGAAATTACATATACTGTAACTTTTTAAAAAATCTCTCTCTCAACATCATAGGTGTTGCTGATCAGCTACAAACTAACTATGCAAGTGACCTGCGAAGCATTCTTAAAACCCTGTTCGAGGTCATGGCAACGAAGTTAGAATATGAGGGCAGCAGGACAGAGAAGATAGGTAATGAGCCAATGTTGATAATGGATTTATGAAACATTAACTTGCCTGTTTTCTGCACCTATGTTTGCTGAGCTTCAAAATGTTCTAGAGTTTGGAGATATTTGCCTGCATAGTATAACATTAAACCCATTTTTAAAATTCACTTTGTAATCCAGCTGTTGAAATTGAAAAGGCTTTTATGTCTAAATGTCTCAATTTTAGATTGTTTACAATTTAAATCAATAGTGAAAGAAATTTAAGGTTCAATAATATATTTCAAATCTGTGTAAAGATTTCTGTTGGAGGCGTAAGTGATTGAAATGAGAGCATTGATATGACTTCTATATCAATTGACTCCTATTGCTATTTATATGACTGCTATATCAATTCAATCCTGAACAAACCCATCTGTGCAGCTCAACTGCCTTAATTAACATAGCCATTGCGAGAGGGCCCTTTTAACTAATGGAGTTCCCAAGGGAGAAAACATATCATTGCTTTTTATTCCTCAGTGTGTTATGATGTAAGAAGCCTCTGATCTCCAGTGGTCCAGAGGATGCTGAGGAAATCTTGGGCAGCAAACAGTGTCATTCATTTCTTTGCAAGCCCTGGACATAAATGATTTGCTGTTGCTGAATGCACAATCTTGAGCTACTTCAGTCACTGCAGAAATTGCTTAAATTTTTTTATTCCTGCAAACTTAACTACACCTGGTTCCCCACATGTGGGGTCCAGGTAATGGATGGTGGGGGAGGGGAGCAGGGCAGGGCAGTGGTGGGGGATATCAGCTGCAAGGGAATGAGTAATGGAGAATGCACTTTTTTCCCCTCCTTCACCCCTGATCTCCAAAAGCCAACTATAATCAAATAGGCAACTTACAGGGGAAGTAGGTACCAGCAAGCTTATTTGTGTTGACATTCTTTTTCCAATACTAAAAAGAAAGGCTTGCATTTATATAGTGCCTCGCGATGTCCCTAAGCACTTCACATCCAGAAAAGTACTTTTTCAATAAAAATAGAAAGTGCTGGAAACTCAGCTGGTCTTCCATTGTATGTGGAGAGAGAAACAGTTAACATTTCAAGTTCAATATGACTCCTCTTTGGAACTCCTACAGAAGTATTTTTTTGTGTATGTAGTCACTGTTGTAATGCAGGAAATAGAACCATAGAAAAGTTATGGTGCAGTAAGAGGTCATTCAGCCCATCATGTCTGTGCCAGCCAAAAAAAAAGCTAGCCATTCATTTTAATTCCACTCCCCAACGCCTAATCCGTAGCCTTGCAGGTTACAACACTTCAGAGTTGAGCGTTTCAGCCTCAAGCACTAACTTAGGCAGTGAGTTACAGATGCCCACCACCCTGTGGGTGAAAATGCTTTTCCTCATGTCCACTCTAATCCTTCTACCAATCACCTTAAATCTATGCCCCCTGGTAATTTACCCCTCATCTAAGGGAAACAAGTCTTTCCTGTGTACCCTACCTAGGCCCCTCATAATTTTGTACACCTCAATTAGCTCACCCTTAAGGAAAACCACCCTAACCTATCCAATCTCTCTTAGCTGTAATTTTCAAACCCTGGCAACATTCTTGTAAATCTCCTCTGCACTCTTCAAAGCACCCTCCTTCCTGTAATGTGGTGTCCAGAACTTTACAGAAAATTCCAACTGTGGCCTAAGCAGTGTTTTATACAGTTCCACCATTACATCCCTGCTTTTGTATTCAATACTTCGCCCAATAAAGGAGAGTATTCCATATGCTTTTTTGACCAACTTGTCAACCTGTCCTGCCACCTTCAAGGACCTGTGGGCGTGCACTCCAAGGTCTTTCACTTCCTCAATCCCTCCCAATAACTTCCCATTTATTGAGTATTCCCTTGCTTTGTTTGCCCTCCCCATATGCATTACCTCACACTTTTCCGGATTGAATTTCATTTGCCACTTCTCTGCCCACTAAACCAAAGCATTGATATCATTCTGAAGTCGACAGCTATCCTCTTCACTATCAACTACACAGCAACCTTTTGTGTCATTTGCAAATTTCCCAATCAGGCCTCCCATATTTAAGTCTAAATCATTAATATATACAACAAAAAGCAAGGGCCCCAACACTGAGCCCTGTGGAACACTACTGGAAACTGTTCTCCATTCCAAACACATCCATCAACCATTACCCTTTGTTTCCTGTCACTGAGCCAATTTTGAATCCAACCTGCCACTTTCCATGTATCCCATGAGATGGGAGGGAAAGTTAACTCATAAGAAGTTCAATTGGTAATTATCAGTTAACTAGCTAAGTAACCATTTGAATGGGAGGTTAGCTTTTCTTTTTGCAGTATCTCTTTAAGGGGCTGCTCTTTTAATTTGTCCCTCATTTTCTTGAATTTAGTTTAATTGGTTGTTCCAGAGAGTAAAAGAAAAATTAGGTGAGACAAGTTCTTTGTAGAGTTTCAAGGACCAAAAATAAAACTCTGTTGGAAGAAGCCAGTCTTAGTCTTTATCTTTATTTCAAGTGGTATATCAGTGGTAACAGAGGATGGTTCCTGCTGGTAAGTAAAAGATTGGAAATTAAGCTTTCTTCAGACAAAGACTGTATTTGGAGTTAACCTTGAGAAGAGTGGTTGGATTAACTTTGATTGAATCAAAATGTAGAGTTTTGGGATTTGATTACCCACTGATGTTTTCTGAAAGTGAACCCTATGAGCAATGGAAGAATGAAGTAACTATGTGGACACAGGTTACATCCTTGCCAAAGAAAAATCAAGGAATGGCCTTGGCACTTTAGTTACCATACAAAAGCAAAATCAGATGCAAAGTAGTTTTGGAGTTGAAGCCTGAGCATTTGAACACGGATGAAGCTTTGGAAACATTATTAAATTTTATGGATAAGATCTATCAGAAGGATGACTTAATTGCTTATGAAGCGTGGTCAGGTTTTGACAAATTTAGAAAGTTGGAGGATAGATCCATAGAAGATTGCATAATGGAATTCAGTAGACTATATGCAAGATTGCAAATGTTCTGTCTAGAAATTCCCTAATCAGTGCTGACATTAAGTTACTAGACTGTGCCAAGGTATTGAATATGGACAGACTTCTAGTTTTGACGGGGTTTAAATTTGCAGATAGACAGACCCTGCTAGAACAGATGTCGGAAGCTCTTTTTAAAAAAAAATCCTCAAAACTTTCCTTTCTGGCAGCAAATGGGTCATTCGGTGATAAGACAAAAATTGGAGGATACAATGGTAACAGGATGGCAAGATCATTTAGAGACAGGACACAGGCATCAGTATGAAAAGAGGTTTGTAACTAGAAATAATGAGGACAGAAGCACCTTTGATAGTTATGGAAGGAGAAAAGAATTGGGGAATTACAACAAAAGGATTAACCCCAGAAATGTCCAGGGTGTGGTCAACCTGTGTTTTATTTGCAATTCAAAATACCATTATGCGATGAACAGTCCTAAACAATATAATGTGTTTGAAGTTAAATGTGAGGCAGGAGACTCGGAAGAAGAAGATGGAGATATTGACCAAAGGGAGGGCATTGTATTAGTTACAAGAAGTTTCAGCCTGGTGATGAATGTCCTGGTTGCAGAGTCCTTCAATTGTGCGGCACTAGATAGTGGATGCACATCTACAGACTGTGGTATAGACTGGTTAAATGCTACCTGGGCTCTTTAAATGACAAAGACCAGAATAAGGTTAAGGAATTTGAGAGTTCCTCCAGCTTTAGATTTGGAGATGATAATTCACTAAGGTCTTTAAAAAGGGTACTGATTCCCTGTAAGATAGCTGGAGTCAATCATTTCAGCAGTACGCACATAAGGTCTGGTGAAATACCATTACTGTTGAGCAGGCCTTCGATGAACATAGCACAAATGAAGCTGGACGTGGAGAACAATAAGGCTATTGTATTTGGACAACCTGTGAATTTGCAATTTACGCAATCTTAACACTATTATATTCCTTCAATGAAACCTAACTTTCCTAATAAGGAGATTAAAGAAGTGTTATTAGCGTCAGGGGACAGGAATTTCGAAGACAAAAAACTAATTGTGTTAAAATTGCATCGGCAATTTGCCCACCTTTCTCTGCAAAGATTAAAAATTTTGCTCAGGGATGCAGGAATAAAAGATGGATAGTACTCTAAATCTAGAGGAGATCAGCGATAGATGTGATGTATGTAAGAAATACAGAAGGACACCATTGCAACCTATAGTGAGTCTGCCCTTAGCGAGGATTTCAATGAAGTTGTGGATTTAAAGATGTGGGATAAAGAAGAGGATATTTTTAATTTGCATTTCATAGATTTAGCCTGGCAACAATCATACACAGTAAAGAGGAGAAAATACATGTAGATCAGACAGTGGAAAAGTGGATAGGGACCATCGGCAAAACTCATCACTGATAATGGCAGGGGGAATTTGCCTATGATGAGTTTCGGGATATGTGTGCAAACCTGAATATAATAGCTATGAATACAGCAGCAAAAAGCCCTTTTGGTAACAGAATGTGTGAAAGGAATCACATGGTGATAGATGAAATGCTTCGTAGAATATTGGCTGATAGACTAAGCTGTAAATGGTTGGAAAGAATTTGGGGTATACACAGAGGTGCCAGATAAGGGACAACCAGCTCTATCTCATGGATATGCATGGAAAAGGTGCTTCCTCATAGGACTTATAAAGCTAAAGCCAGGCAAGTGGCACAAGGTTTTGAAGAAAAATTGGGTGACCAGGATGTAAGAGTAGATTCACTTAGGGCAGGAAAAGTTATTCTGAAGATCTTCTTAGCTCTGTTAGCTACAAATGCTTAGGAATGCAAGTCAATTGATATTAAAGCTGTCTTCTGGTCAAGGACACCAACTGCAAAGGAAGGTTTTTCTCTGCCCACCGAAAGAGCCGCCAAACGTAGAAGGGACACTCTGGAAGCTAACTAAATGTGCATATAGTTTAAATGGCACCTCCAGAGTTAGTGAGGTCAGTTTTGTTAAACTTGGGCTGCCTTCAGTTGGAAGCACACCTGGCCAATGTTTTATTGGCACCATGGAGGGAAACTTGCAGGCATCTTTATGATGCATGTAGATGATTTTTTGTGGGGTGGTAGTAGCGAATTTGAAACAGCTGTCATTAATGGGCTCAGAACGGAGTTTAAAATTGGACAGGGCCCTCAACCGTGTCCGGCCCATCTCCCGCGCATCCGCCCTCACGCCTTCTCCTCCCTCCCAGAAACATGATAGGGTCCCCCTTGTCCTCACTTATCACCCCACCAGCCTCCGCATTCAAAGGATCATCCTCCGCCATTTCCGCCAACTCCAGCATGATGCCACCACCAAACAAATCTTCCCTTCACCCCCCTTATCGGCATTCCGTAGGGATCGCTCCCTCCGGGACACCCTGGTCCACTCCTCCATCACCCCCTACTCCTCAACCCCTACCTATGGCACCTCCCCATGCCCACGCAAAAGATGCAACACCTGCCCCTTCACTTCCTCTCTCCTCACCGTCCAAGGACCCAAACACTCCTTTCAAGTGAAGCAGCATTTCACTTGCATTTCCCCCAACTTAGTCTACTGCATTCGTTGCTCCCAATGCGGTCTCCTCTACATTGGAGAGACCAAACGTAAACTGGATGACCGCTTTGCAGAACACCTGCGGTCTGTCCGCAAGAATGACCCAAACCTCCCTGTCGCTTGCCATTTTAACACTCCACCCTGCTCTCTTGCCCACATGTCTGTCCTTGGCTTGCTGCATTGTTCCAGTGAAGCCCAACGCAAACTGGAGGAACAACACCTCATCTTCCGACTAGGGACTTTACAGCCTTCCGGACTGAATATTGAATTCAACAACTTTAGGTCGTGAGCTCCCTCCCCCATCCCCACCCCCTTTCTGTTTCCCCCTTCCTTTTTTTTCCAATAAATTATAAAGATTTTCCTTTTCCCACCTATTTCCATTATATAAAAAAAACCCCACTAGAGCTATACCTTGAGTGCCCTACCATCCATTCTTAATTAGCACATTCGTTTAGGTAATATCACCAACTTTAACTTTAACACCTATGTGTTCTATTGTACTAGTGTCGTTGACATCTTTTGATCTGCTTCTATCACTGCTTGTTTGTCCCTACAACCACACCCCCCCCACCTCTCTCTCTCTCTATCTCTCCGCCCCCCACACACACACCTTAAACCAGCTTATATTTCAACTCTTTCTTGGACTCGAACTCAAGTTCTGTCGAAGGGTCATGAGGACTCGAAACGTCAACTCATTTCTTCTCCGCCGATGCTGCCAGACCTGCTGAGTTTTTCCAGGTAATTCTGTTTTTGTTTTAAAATTGGGAGTCTGGCTTCTGGTGCACCTAAATATATTGGATTGGAAATCAGGTAGAGTGGATCACATGTCATTTTACATCAGCAATCCTACTTGCAGAATGTCAATCCCATTGCAATTAGTTGTGGCAGGGCCCCCCAGAAAGATAGAACGGCTTCTGAAACTGAAAAAGAGTAACCCTGAAGCCTAATTCAGGCAAACAAACCAGGCCGGACGTCCGTTTTGACTAAAATGAACGATCCCAAGGTTGAAGAAATTACTCGAGCAATCAAAAACATTGACGAAATTAAAAATGGAGCAGTGTGTTTTGAAATTCCCTTCTTTGGGTGATCTTAGAAAAATGAAACTGTGGTTGGTGATGCATCTCATGCAAATCTATGTGATGGATTTTTGAGTGTGGGAGGATTTAAAATATTTCTCGCAGGGGTAAAGGTCAATGTCGTCCTTTGGCATGGGAAGCGACAAAAATACAAAGAGTCGTAAAAAGTGCATTGGCAGCAGAGACTCTTGCTCTTGTTGAGATGGTAGATATGGCTTTCTTTATGTAAAAGATGCTGGCAGAAATCTTAAATAGAGATGGCATTCGGGAATGATGCCTATCGAATGTCTTATAGACAATAAATCACTTTGGAGAAAATGTTCACTGTACGAAAAGAGATTGCGAATTGACATTGCAAGCTTAAAACAGATGTTCAAGAATAAGGAGATCACCAAGATCAAATGGATTGATAACAGCTACCAATATTCGATTGCTTCGTGAAAAGAGGAGCGACCTCCAAAAAGTTATTGGAGATCCTCAAAGAGGAACGTCTTTTCCTTTGAGAAGACAAAAAAAAAGGAACATTCTTTTTGTGTGGACATTTCTATACGTGTTCTTCCTAAGAAGGATTAAGGTGGATTTATTGAATAGAAAAATATATTGATTATTGTGTTATGGAAAAGAAGATCCATCTTTTTTGGATATATATACTTGAGGGTTACTTTCATCTTAAGAAGGGAATCTGTTGGGAAGGAAACAGTTAACTCAAGGCATTCAGTTGGTAATTAACAGTTAACTAGCTGAGTACCCATTTGAATGTATAAAAGAGAAAACAGGTGAGACAAGTTCTCTAGCATTTTATGGACCAAAAATAAAACTCTGTTGGAAGAAGCCAGTCTTTATCTTAGTCACAATACCTGCTTGAAATAACCGAGATCTCACTTTCCTGACCAGTCTGCCATTTGGAACCTTGTCAAATGCCTTACTGAAATCCATATAGACAACATCCACTGCACTACCCTCATCAATCCTCCTCATTACTTCCTCAGAAAATTCGATTAAGTCAGTAAGACATGATCTTCCTCTAACAAAACCATGCTGACTATCCCTGATCAATTAGTGCATCAGTTTATCCTGTGTCTCAGAATTGATTCCAGTAGTTTGTCCACCACCTAAGTCAGACTGACCGGGCTATAATTTTCTTGCCTATACTTTGCACCCTTTATAAATAATGGTGCAACGTCTGCAGACCTCCAATCTTCAGGCACCTTGGCAACCAATATGCACACAGCAGCAAGATCCCACAAACAGCAATGTGATAATGACCAGGTAATCTGTTTCTGTGATGTTAGTTGAGCGATAAATATTGACCAGGACACCGGGGAGAAGTTCCCAGCTCTTCGCAATCATGTCATGAGATCTTCTGCATCCACCCAAAAGGGCAGACTAAACCTCAGTTTGATGCCTCGTCAGAAAGGTGGCACTTCTGACTGTGCAGCATTCCATCAGCACTGCATTGATGTGTCAGCCTGGGCCTCTGTGCTCGTCCTGTAGTGAGACCTGAACCCAGAGCCTTCTGACTCAGAGACGAGAGTTCAACTGAGCCACAGCAAGCACTGATTGCAGTGTGAACAGCTTACAGGTTAACCAATGGGAAAACCTGAGTCTCTAGGTAACACTATCAGTAAACACTGGATCTGTAATTGTGTACGTGACTATAAAAGCCGCTAATTGAGCTTCCAAGTGTAAATACGCAAATTTGCTCCAATGCCGTTGGCTTGTTTGTTTCAGGTGACCAGACGTTGAGAAGTCCTGCACTAGAAGACTGTGCTTTATGTCGAGAAAGTGTTTCTTCCTCTGACATTGCTAACAAGGCAAGAGATGAGGACCTTGAAGGTGAAGTATTAAGCATTTCCTAATACAATAGTAACCGTTGAGCGTGGATAGATAGACAACTGCCTTCAAAGATCTAATGCGTGAATTGATGCTTTTGGAGAAACGTACATCATTTTGCTTTACCATGTCCTTCAGTGGAGAAAAGTTATTAAGTATTGCTGAGAAAGGGGGTTGATGTTGACCTCATGCAATAGCTTAGATTTGCCAGCTTTGACTGTACAAAGCAAGCCATTTTGTTTGAGGACTCATTACACCAATGCCTCTTTTAATATATTAACCTTTGCTGACCTTGACTCATCTAATTCCTTTAAGTTAATCCCCTCCCATAAGAATTCAGTATTTGAAACATACAAGCACCGTCTGCCAGGGTAGGGGACTTCTGCATGACTGCCTTCAGTCGATTGAGCACAACAAGTTGGCCTGTTGTATAGTTCTTTCCTCAATATGGAGCACCTTATGCAACCATGTCTCTGTAATATTGAGAACAGCTGGTTGAACTTGCCCAATTTGACCCAGAGCACAGTTTCAGACACATCCTCTCCAATAAGAGTGCCATTCTCCACCCATGCCTTGCCCCATTTGCTGCTTTGACCCTCATCCATGCCTGCTTTACCCAGCAGGTGTGACTATTCCAACTCTCTCCTGGCTGGCCTCCCACCATCCGTCCTCTGTAAATTTGAGCTCATCCAAAAATCAACTACTACCCTAAGACGCAGCAAATCCTGGTCACTCATTCCCCCCCCACCCCCCCATGCTTGTTGATCTGCAATGGTTCCTGGTCCAACAACTCCTTGATTTTAAAATTCTTAAACTTGTATCCAAAGTGGCCTGCCTTTCCCACTTTGCTACCTGTCCCTGTATCCTGCTCTAGCGTACAGGGCTCTCAGCACTTTTCACTGTTTCAACTCTGAACTCTTGTGCACCCATGATTTCCTTCACACCACCAGTGTTGGCTGTACCTTCAGCTGCCTCAGCGCTAAGCTTCTTTACCTCTCTCCTAGACCAGGTGTCTCCTTAAAGCCTACCTCTTAGAACAAGCTCTTGGTCACCTGTCTTGATACCTCCTTGTGATTTGGTGTCAAATTTTATCTGATAACACTCCTGTAAAGCGCATTATGGCATTTTACTGGATCAAAGGTGCTATATAAATGCAAATTGTTTTCATTGCAAGTCTTCAGTCACCGCTGTTTCACTGGGTAGGGCACCACTAAATCTCTTGTGCTATGGGAAATGGAACATTTCTGTTTGTAGCATTGGGCTGAATTTTACATTGTAAAAATGGAACTATTGTAGCCCCCTGGAAGCATCATATACAGTGTGATGTAAAGACCAAAGGAATGGCGGCTAAATTTGCTGACAACACAAAACTTGGTAGGAAAGTAAATTGTGAAGAGGACAGAAGGAGGCTACAAAGGGACATTGGTTAAGTGAGTGGGGAAAGATCTGGCAAATGGAGTATAATGTGGGGAAATGTGAAATTGTTCTTTTTGGCAGGAAGAATAAAAAAGAAGCTTATTATCTAAATGGTGAGAGATTGAAGTGCTCTGAGACTCAGAGGGATGTGGGTGCCCTCATGCGTGAATCACAAAAGGTTAGCGTGCAGGTACAGCAGGTAATTGAGAAAGCTAATAGGATCATTTATTGTGAGAGCAATTGATTACAAAAGCAGGGAGGTTATACTTTGGTTATACAGGGCATTGTTGAGACCACATGTGGAGTATTGTGAATGGTACTGGTCTCCTTATTTAAGGAAAGATGTAAATGAGTTAGAAGCAGTTCAGAGAAGGTTTACTAGACTAATACCAGGAATGGGCAGGTTGTCTTATGAGGACAGGTTAGGCTTGTATCCATGGAATTTAGAAGAGTAAGAGGAGATTTAATTGAAACCTTTAAGATCCTGAGGAATCCTGACAGGGTGGATGTGGAGAGGATGTTTCCTCTTGTGCGAAAGTCTAGAATTAGGGGTCACCGTTTAAAAATAAGGGGAGCTCATTTAAGACGGATATAAGGAGAAAGTTTTTGTCTGAAGATTGAGAGCCTTTGGAACTCTCTTCCTCAAAGGTCAGTGGAAGCAGAAACATTGAATATTTTTAAGGCAGAGCTGGATAGATTCTTGATGAACAAAGGGGTGAAAGCTTATCGGGGGTAGGCAGGAATATGGGGTTAAGGTTACGTTCAGATCAGCCATGATCTTATTGAATGGCAGAGCAGGCTCGAGGGACCGAATGGCTTCTCCTGCTCCTAATTCATATGCTCGTATGTGCTGACATCGGGTCAAGTTACGCCAGTCTGCAATAATATGGTAGTCATGTGGGCTCTGGAATCAATACTCTGCCCACCATTTTGAAATTGATAATTTATGGCCTTTTAAGTTAATTAGTCCAATTGACTGCAGTAGTACATTCCCGAAGCAATAATGTGGGTGCATGTGAAACACACTTGGCGGGAAGTTCATTATTTTTTTATTTCTAATTATAGGGCAGGTATAAAGGCTGAAGGTGGGTCTGTGCCTGACTTTATCAGGAGGGTCTGCTGACAGTTATTTCTTTAGGAAATCTTCATAAACCTCTAATTATAATCAAGGCCATCCCTCAGTGGAGTGTCCAGAAATTTGTTTACACTGCGCATTGTGTACTCTTTGAGAAAGACCCCCTCCAGTGAGAAGGAGACCTGAGTGGGATTACCCAGCCTACAGCTTATTACTGCAAAAAGGCTTTGCAGCCATGGCTAGATTCCCAAGGGCGCAAAAGGTCATTGTAGCAATCAAGGCACCAGCAGGAAAGCTTGGGGCATTTATAAACCGCAAGGGGTACCAGCCCATCAGTGTACAGATGGTATGTGACCACCAGCCACAAATCTTGCATGTTGCACAACGTACCCAGGGAGCAGCCACAACTCCTGTATCCTCAGGCACTTCCAAGTGTCAGGGATGTTTATGGCCCCAGATGTGTTGGATGAATGGCTGCTTACTGATTGAGGTTATCCTCTCAAGAAGTGGCTTGTGACTCCTGTTCGACGTGGGAACACAGATCTTGAGCACCAGTATAAAGAAAACTACGCCAAGACCAGGTCCGTCATTGAGCAGACAATTGCCGCACCTTTCAGAGGAGAACCCCTTTTAGGAGGATGAGTTGAGAGAGACAAACTGGTCCTTTAATGAGTCGGAGGAAGAGGAGGCTGAGCCGAAGCAGGCATATGTGCAAGCTATTTTCTGGGACGCTCTTGATGGCCACGAGATGCAGGAAGCTCTTATCACGAAACAATTCCAATAGATGAGTCCCTCATATGGGTAATGTCAGTCACTCAAACAAGTCAAAAGTCAGGATGCGCATAATCCTGTAATCAAATGAGACCATCATTTGATCCCTTCTCCATACGTGCAAACACATTTCATAAACAAATGCATCCGGGTAAAATGTGAAAAGTGCCATTCATTTGTATACACAGAAAGGCAGATGAATGTGAAAATCTCTCATCTTATGTGACAAATGTGGAGATTTCTTGAATCTTTTTTGGGTGCTGTGGCATGGTGCTCACCCCTTGCTGCCAGCTGCAGTGGAGATAAGCTGCTTATCCAGCCAATTGGTGATCTGCTGACTTCTGGAATAGACTTGCACCCACTGCTGAGGTACAGAAAATTCAGCCCATTGTGCCTTTATAAAAGAGCTGTTGCTCAATAACATGTTTGATTGTAATGTTACAGGCAGGAGGTGCTATTAAACAGCACTACTTTCTCCTCTCACTATCTGTCCATAAACAGAAATGTGTTTTTGATTTGTTTCCCTCTTTATAAGCAGTGGTGCATTTCCCAACCCTTCGGTTTTGGTTTGATTCAATTTTCTATTAATAACCCTACAGCAAACTCGATAAGATGAATTCAAAGGGTTAGTTTATTTACACACGCTCAAAAACGTGGGAGGAAGGTCACAATGTTACCTCCATGCTCAGACAGCAAAAAGAGGGATTGAGAAAATAAGGTTTTAAATTACAGACACCTCAGAGATAAAAATAAATATTGGTTCACGTGGGTTCCAGAGTCCAGAATCAAAGTCCAGTGTAGTATCCTTTCAAGGAGGTCGATGGGTTGAAAACCGATGTTGTAGAAATCACTCTTCCGATGGTGTTGACTTCACGTGACAAGCTAGGCACATAGAGATGAATTGGTCTTGTAGGGGATAGTACAGAAGATCCAGCAGAAACAATGTAGGTGGGGCCAGGTGTTAAACCTAGGCCAGAGTTCGTATTCTGTGAGGCTGCCATTAGATGGTAAATAGCAGACTGAGCTTTGCAGTTCAACAAAGCAATATTACTGGTTCCACAAGTAAGAAGCCTATGTCACATGACTCCCACCTCCCCATATTATCTTTGACAAGGGATGTGTATCCCTTGTCTGGGTCCAAGATTGTTAAATGTCTCGACCATTAAAAATTGAAAGAAAGGTTGCAGGGCCCTTTGTCTTAGCAGAGGATCAGTTTCCTGTTGGCCAGCCAGGGTTACAAAATGCAGACGGCCTTTGTATCGCTGTCTTTGAATTTGGCCTGTGCAGCCCACAGGGAGTCATTGGTGGCTCCCCAGAGATAACGATGTGCGAGTTTCCCCAATACTGCCAGGCAGCCCCTTAGGTTCAGGGGTCACAGACAGACATTGATTCAGCCGTTTTAAGAACTTCGTCCAATTTTAAATTTCAAGAAATAGCAATGAGCATATTTCTAATGTATTTTGTAAAAAAAAAATATATATATACAGAATGAGGTCTTAGTCCCTCACAGTAACTAGCTTCAGAAGTGACCACAAGGGGGTATCTTCAACTTCTACCTGAAACAGATAACAAAGTCGGTGAGGTAGCAGGAACTCCTTGGGTATAAGTCATCAACTGAAGTTCAGAACCAAACCAAATGTGTGTGGCAGACTTAGAAATCAGATACCTGAACCATACCAGTCCACAGTGTCCCAGGGTGTTGTTGATTATTGACCAGCAACCTGACTCACTCATGGACGTAGAGCTTAATTTGAATTGCAGCTCAAGATAAGCCAACGCCCTAACTGGCTGAGCAAGCTTTGAGAAGCTTAAGACACAGCTTCCAATGGTGGAGTGATTAAAGTCAGGGATACACAAGACCCTGTAATGAAAGGAGCGCAGATATTTTGGAGGGTTGTAGAGGTTGAGAAGATTACATAGTGTGGTGTGCTTATTATCCTTAGCTGTTAACCTATGCCTAAACTTTCTGAACTTGGATAAATGGGGTGCCTTCCTGTGAGGCAAACAACCCCACCTATATGGATTGGTTTGAAGACTTTTTTAAATTTAAAATTTAAAAAAGACTTCTCGTGCATGTCAGATACTGGCTAGCTGAAAGTTATTTTTTGCTGTTTCTGCACAAAACACAACACTCCTGGTTTAACTGGAGCATGAGCACGATAGAGAGTTACACTGAAAACCTGGCGTTAACCTGGACCTGAAACGAGGTGTTTGACCATCACCTTGTGCCTGTGTCTGTGAGACCATCACCGTTTGTGTGTCTGTGTGTGTCCTCTTTTTTTTGTCCATCTCTCTTGGCACATGTGCACTCTCTTGCTCTTGCTTCATGTCTCTTGACTGTATATCTCTTTCTTTTGCGTGCACATGTACTCACTTAAGCACTTTTTTTTCTTGTCTGCTCTGTCTGTGTTTCTGTGCATCTATCCTTACTTGGCTCCTCAATTGGGCAAAGGTTGCCAGATAAATTCTGATCAAGCAACACTTAAAGAGCTGTCTGCCAAATGCACTATAAAGAAAAACAGCAATTAATTCCACATCTTTGTTTTCTTGGGGCAGTGCATTGCATCAACTCTGTGTAAGAGCTGTGTTTATGGGTTTGCTTTTAACCAACTGAGCTTCAATTATGTCCCTTTTGTTTCAGATTTCAATAACAACAATTACTTGTATTTATTTAGTGCCTTTAATGTCATAAAATATCACAAGGCGCTTAACAGTATTATAAAAAAAATTTAACATCGTGGCGCATTTTGGGGCAGATGACTAAAAGCTTGGTCAAAGAGGTAGGTTTTAAGGAGTTTTAGAGGAAGAAAGTGAGGTAGAGAGGTGGAGAGGTTTAGGGAGGGAATTCTAGAGCTTAAGACCCAGGCAGCTGAAGGTACAGCAACCAGTGGTGGAGCAATTAAAATCGGGAATACTCAAGAGGCTGCAATTAGAGGATTGCAGAAACCTCAGAGAGTTGAGTTGCTGCAAGAGATGAAAGAGAAAGAGATGAGCCAGATCATGGAGGGATTTGAGAACAAATTATTTTAAAGTTGAAAGATTGTATAACCAGGAGCCAGTATAGATCAGTGAACACAGGTAATGGGTGAACGGCATTTGGTGTGACTTAGGACACAGGCAGCTTAGTTTTGGATGACCTCAAACTTACAGAGGGTAGATGTCAGCCAGCAGCATGTTAGCATGGAGGTACTGTTGGGAGTGAGGGTGCGGATGGGCAGATCAGTAGCAGTGGAAATGTCTTGGTGAATGGAAGGCCAGGGGCTAGACAGTTGGAGTTTGAGAGCAGAACAAACACCATTCACCCATTACCTGCGTTCACTGACCTACACTGGCTCCTGGTTATACAATGTTTAAAATAATTTGTCCTCCAATCCCTCCGTGATCTGGCTCCTCCCAATCTCTTTCAAATTTTGGGTGGAGCCAGGCAATGTTATGGACATGGAAGCAGGCGGTCTTAGTGTTGGCATGGATATGTAGTCAGAAGCTCATCTCAGTCGCATATGGCACCAAGGTTTCCTGCTGGAGGGAATTTTTCACGACTTCGTACAATCCAGTCAGGTCTCTCTTTCATCTGTTCAAACCCAGAGGATATCACTTAGTCTCTCCTTATAGCTAAATCCCTTCATCCAAGGTATTGTGCTAAATGATTGCTGTACTTGCTCCAAGGCCTGTGCATCTGACTTTCAGTTACATACGGAAGCTTAGTGCTCATCTGAGTCTAAGTGACTGACATAAATTATTAGTCCAATTATTTATTCCACTGTGATTCGATTGAGGCTGCAAAATCTTCAAACACTGCTGTGAGCTCATTGCCTTAATGTTTAAATAGCCTTCAAGCTACTTAACCAATGCTAGGATCTCGGCAAAAGACAGGGAGGCCCACTAGCTATTCCAACATTATATAAAAGATTCAGTGTTTGCTTGTGATTACTGAATAAGCAATTGGTAGTTGGAGTACTAAATAGTTTAGTCCCAAATAGTTTGGCAAAATATAAAATCATAACTTTAAACCCCATTGTTGATGTAATTAAACAGTTTTCTGATAATTACATAAGATCATATCGCATGCAACTCATGGGCACAGGTGTGATTGAAGATTCGGACAATGATTACAAATAACAAACGAGCAAATTTGTTAATGTCCTACATCCAGGTAATTCTATGAACAGCATAATTTTAACACACCAATAACTCTGGCCTCTGTATCCATTCACTTGGTGAAGAAAGTGAAATGTTTTGAAGAAAATTGCAAGTCATATCAATGTACTCAGCATCTTTTTGACCATTGCATCATTCTTAATGGTCATTCAGGTTGAATTAAATGTTAAATTGAATTAAAATGTTCTAGAAATGTGCAGTTTCCTCCTAAGCATGCAATTTTTATGAACAGAGTAATTCAATAGGCAGCTGCTAATTTGTAATATCAACTGAAGTTTTAACTACCCGAGTTATCCATGCGCCATTATTCATTTTGAAGCTCAACCAAACTGAATACCATGTATTGATTTGCATCCAGAAGTTTTGTTAAGTTTTTTTTAATCACTCAAACTTCCCCTGCCAATTTTCTTCCCCCCTCCTCCGAAGTATTCTTGTGGAGTCAGGGTTTAATGAATGCTGAATGGCTTCCCCATGTGTATTCCCATCCATTTCACTAATGTCTTTTAGGGAAGGAAATCTGCCCTCCTTACCTGGTCTGGCTTACATGTGACTCCAGATCTACAGCAATGTGGTTGACTCTAAACTGCCCTCTGAAATGGTCTAGCAAGCCACTCAATTCAAGGGAAATTAGGGATGGGCAACAAATTCTGGCCTTGCCGGTGGCACCCACATTCCATGAAAGAATAAGCATAAAACACTGTATTCTCATTGTGAACATGTCAAGTCTGAACCTGGAGATGGTCGCCTCCAGCAATATAATAATCTATACAGGAGCTTAAAGTTCGTTTTAATTTCAAAATACTTTTTTTTGCTAAAATTGTGCACATTGCCTTGTATCTTGTATCTTGTGTTATGTTCAAGCACGTGTTTCGATCTGTAGCATTTTATCTAAAATCTATAACTGTGGCATTTTCTATATGTTGAGAAGGGCTGTTTTCAGATAACTTGGGTTCATTCACTGTTAACTGGAAAAATATGTGACGGGCACAGACTACACCTGGCAGAGAAAATGTGCACTAAGCTGTTTTGTATGTGCAGATTTTTTTTTTTGTAGAATGCTTCTGTTCAGCCTAGTTATTACCCACCTTGGCTTGCTGGTTTTCCTCTTAACTGATAGGGCTTGAGTCACCCTTGAACCTGATCAAATGAAGCATTGAGCAGGAACATTTTAAAATAAGGAATTCAAAGTAAATGTTTAAAAATCAAAATAAATAAAAGGAGTTGAAGTGAGTGTAGTCAAGGGTGAAGGGGTAATTGCATTCTAAATATTTACTCCAGGCATAATCTCACCTTTTTAAATAGAGTATAATCTTGCCACAGACTGCCAAGTGTGCAATTAGAGCAGACCCAGCTCTTGATTACTGGTTTCCTTCTCAAACTCTGCATGTTTCTGTGAGGTAAGGAGGCATTAAAGTGACTACCAAAGGAGAAGAACAGCATAGGAGGGATTCCACGCACATGCACAATATGCACACTCATTGAATCATAGTTATTTACTGCAAAGGAGGAGGCCATTCAGCATATCAAATCCATACTGCCCCTCTAAAGAGGAAACCAGTCAGTCCCGTTCCCCCACTCCTATCCCATATCCTACAAGTTTATTTCCCTCAAGTGTCCATCCAATTTCCTTTTGAAATAATTCTTCATCTCTGCTTCCACCATCCTCACGGGAAGCGTGTTCCAGGTCATGGCCATCCAAAAAATGTTTTCCACACACTCTTACCAGAAACCTTATATCTGTGTCCCCTATTCCTTGTACCATCAGCTAATGGAAACAGTTTCCCTTGTCTGCCTTGTTTAAACCTATCATAATTTTGTACACCTCTATCATCTCCCTTTGCTCCAAGGAGAACAACACTGGCTCCCCCAACCTGGCCTGGTAGCTAAAATGTCTCCGTTCCTCAAACCATTGCAGTAAATCTCTTCCGCACTCTCACAAGGACCCTTGCATGTTTCTAAAAGTGCAGTGAGCAGTTTTGGACACAGTGTTCTAGCTGTGGCCTAACGAGAGCTTTATAAAGGTTTCCCACATGCTTTCCTCCTTCATGTACTGTTAATTTGAACACAGATATTCCAAAGGAAATTATATTGAGTGATGTCCCATCTAATGAATTCTAAAATTAAATTAAGATGTAATTATGTCTATTTATAACCTTCAGTTTTTTCAGCAGTAAGTGTTGTGAGGGGGGAGAAATTACTGACTTTGGTTACATGATTTAGTGAAAGTTTACCTGACTCTTATCTTTCCTGTTTGTGACAGATCCTCCAGAATGGGTACCAGATGAAGTCTGCAGTTACTGTACTGCATGCAAGGCACCGTTCACTGTGATCCGAAGAAAGCATCATTGCAGAAGCTGTGGAAAGGTAATTTATTAAGCACTGGGCTCAATGCAAATGAATGAAATGAATTTCCAGCCCCAAAGTAAATAGTATACTTCATTATGGAATTCATGAAAAGAACAATCCAATTTCACTCGACCTTTAACCAGGTTCTTAGCCCTGGCAGTGGTATTGATTGGAGGTGACAGTAAGATGATAACCTTGTGCCATGATATAGTTTCAAAATATAAGTGCCCTGTTGGTTATGGTTCTTGACGAACAACCCAAGTGTTCTGAGCTCAACATTCATCATAATGCAAGTTGTGAAATTGAATCCACTCAACCCTGTAACTTTTGAGCTAGCATCAGAAATTAGACCATTAGGGATTCCAGATTAGTCTAAAAACCCAACTGATTTACTAATGTTCTTCAAGGAAGGGATTCTAGCAACATTGCCCTGTCTGGCGTCCATGTGACTCCAGTCTCACTCTGCATGATTGATTCTTGGTGTCCTCTGGGTAACCAGGGGCGGGCAGTAAATCTTGCCTTGCCACTGTCACCTAAATCCAAAAATACAGTTTTGAATTGGAAGAGCGAAGAGAATCGTAGTTTTGGCTCTGTAGAAGGAGGGAGTACAATGATTTCTTCTAGTCAAAGTTAACTTTTAAATATAATGGGATGAATTTAATGGACTTAAAATGATAAAATAATCTAGTACGGTCGGCAAATCCCTAGGAGCTGATGGTTTCCACTCCAGCATATTAAGAGGAAATTGCAATGTGTAAGCCATAATTTTGGAAAGCTTTCTACATCAGAAAATTGCAAATGGGAGAGATGCCAGGTAACTACAGACCTTTTCGTTTCACATCAGCTGTGGGAAAGTTATTCTGATCTATCATCAGTAACCAAGCGACAGAGCATTTGGACAATTATGAGCTGATCAAAGAGAATTTGCACGGTTTTGTGGTGGGTAGGTCATATTTTAGTCTAATCCGGTTGAATGAAGAGGTCGTTAGCATAGTAAATAGGAGATGGTCTATAGATGTTGTCTCTATGGACTTCCAGAAGGCATTTAATAACATTCTGCATTGGAGATTATTTACAAAAATGAAAGTACACAGAATTGGAGGTAACCTTGTGACCTGCCATTTGGTCCATCCAGCCCATATCGGTCTTTATGCACCACTCCTCCCATCTTTTTCCCACCTAAATCTACCAACATAACTATCAATTTCCTTCTCTGTCATTTGCTTGTCTAGTTTCTCCTTAAATGCATCTACACTATTCATTTCAACCACTCCCTGTGGTAGCGAGTTCCACATTCTCACCACTCTCTGGGTAAAAAATCCCCTATTGGATTTCTCAGTGAATACCTTATATTGATAGCCTACAGGTATGCTCTTTTCCACCAGAGCAAACATCCTGTGCCCATTCTATCAAAACCTTTCTTAAAATATTAAAGACATCCATTAGATCACACCTCAGCCACCTTTTCTCAAGAGAGGAGAGACCCAGCTGTGAGTCTAAAGTCGCATGTAGGCCAGACCAAGTAACGATGGTAGATTTCCTTTCCTAAAGGGCATTAATGAACCAGATGGGTTTTTATGACAATCAATGATAGCTTCATGGTCACCATTACTGAGACTAGCTTTCAATTCCAGATTTTTTATTAATTAATTCAACAGATACGTTCAAAATCATGAGAGGGCTGCTGGATAGAGTAGATAGGGAGAAACTGTTCCTGCTTGTAAAAGGATCAAGAACGAGAGGGCACAGTGTTGAAGTGATTTGCATAAGCAAATGTGATGTGAGAAAAAGCTTTTTCTCACAGCGATGGCTCAAGTCTGGAATGCACTGCCTGGAAGTGTGGTGGAGGCAGGTTCAATCAAGGCATTCCAGAGGGCATTAGATGATTGTTTCTATTCAAACGATGCGCTCGGGTGCGGGGAAAAGATAAGAGAATGGCATGAAGTCAGCTGGTGCAAACATGATGGGCTGAATGGCCTCCTTCTGCACTGTAACGTTCTGTGATAATTGAATTTAAATTCAATTGGTGTGATTTGAACCTATATCCTGAGAGAGCATTGGCCTGGGCCTCTGGATTTACTAGCCCAGTCACACTACCACTATGCTACTGTTTCCCCCATGTATCATTTATCGCCCCCACAAAGCTGAGAATGCTGGGTCAGTGCTGTTTTCCAGACTGAGATTGTTAGATTTTTGTTAGGTTGGGATGTGAAGCAAAGGCAACTCAATGGAGTTGGAAGTGCAGATCAGCTATGGCCTAATTGAATGGTGAAACAGGCGTGAGGGACTTGGAGGTGCATGTGTATGCACAGTTCACTTTTATAAAATAGTTCAGAATATTTGAAATTAACTAGCAATTAAATGGCAGCACCTTATGATTGTGCTGGAAGAAATGAACATAGTAAATCTTCCCCTGTGTTGTCAACAACCCAGCAAAGCTTTTCCAGCTTTCTAGCCTGAACGGTGCCTCGGTAGAGTGTCAGGAGCCCTACCCATTGCAACCCTGGGAAAGCAGAAAGAGCAAATGCTGAATAGCTCTTATTGGCTCCGGTTTCTCACTGGTCAAACCGCATACACCTTTTGGTGTAAAGTTTGTCAGCATATGTGCTTATTATATCTTTCCTCACACTATAAACTATCCCTCTTTATGGCTAGGTCACCTGCTTCCTTATGTCTACTGAGGCAACCATCAAAGGAATGGCCAAAAATGATACTTATTCCTTATTTTGGTCAGGTGGATAAAACTGGAAATAATATTTTAGAATCATTAGGGCTACATGAGAAATTGCAACTACTGAAATTAGGAGAGTTGGGGGAACCATAGCTCGCTACTGGAACCTTGCTGAGTTTTACTATTGTCAGTTTCTCTGAGTGCCTTGTGATCTTCCACAATGAAAGATTATTGTATGACTTATGGAAGGAGAAAGGTGTTGCAATGAAATGAATATTTTATCTTAAAAAGGGAAAGCTGGTTCGAGAATGGACATTTCCATTTGAGGTGGGGGGGCAGTCCAAAACTAAAGACTATAAATACAAGGTAGTCAATAATGAATTCGGGAGAAACTTAGCCAGAGAGTGGTTAGAATGTCAAACTCGCTACCACAGGGAGCAACTGAGGTGAGTGACATTTTTAGATTTAAGGGGAAACTAGTAATGCTTTAGGGAGAAGAGATTAGAAGAATATGGTAGATGGTTCATGTGGAACATAAACACTGACATAGAACTAGTTGGCCCCAATGGCCTGATTATATACTGTAAATTCTAGGTATGAACTGTTCATTTATGCCCATGTCTTCACTTTAAAAATGTTATGGGAGCCTCCAGAATTTGACTGTTGACCTTTT
The DNA here is from genome assembly GCF_017639515.1 of Carcharodon carcharias. Lineage (NCBI taxonomy): Eukaryota > Metazoa > Chordata > Chondrichthyes > Lamniformes > Lamnidae > Carcharodon > Carcharodon carcharias. The sequence continues at coordinate 191,102,319 of NC_054470.1, forward strand.
TTTTTCCCCTTACATGTATGAAGTTTAAATGCCTTTTCATTTAACAGATCTTCTGCTCACGTTGCTCTTCTCATTCTGCTCCCTTACCTCGATATGGCCAGATGAAACCAGTCCGGGTCTGCACACACTGCTACATGTTCCATGTGACGCCCTTCTACAACGACAAAGCAAGCATCTGATAACTGCTGAGTGAGCTGCCGGGTTCTGGCATGCATGAACTAGTTCAGTACGATTGCAACTGATGGTTGAATGCCACCAGCGAGATGTGTTGGCATTGTTTATTTTTAGTTGCAATGGAAATTTGGATGAGCCTTTCTTAGACCCAACGAGGTAGTTCTAAAGCTGTAACTCCAAGTGGAAATTTTTGTACTGACCTTTTTAAATGCATTTTGATAATGAGCTGCTAAAAGGAAGTACTGAGCTTCCATAGCTGTTGCTCTGTGGTACGGTCTTCCACAAATTTGTATTGGAGCTTGAAAATATCCTGAACTGAAGGAAGGCACTACAGGGGTGGTGGGAGAGAGGGAGGAGAAAAGAGAGCTATCTGGAGGCCTTGCGATACTAGACCTCCTGTATCCCTACTGTAGTACACTGATGACAGTTCCATGTATTGGTGTAAGGTTCATCTAATCACAGCAGAAATGTTCCAGATCTTTGGAGATCAGGAGAGATTCTTTGGAAATCCTATTTGTACTGCTTAATCAAAGGCAGTGCCATCATCTGTCGAGCAACAGCAGCGTCACTGTTAAAGTTGCTTTCAGCAGAAACCTCACAGTTTGAATGTTAGATGATACATGATCTGTATAGTTTTATTTTGACATTCCTGTTATATTTTTACAGTCAATTTAGATCTCTCTTCCTTTTGAGGAGCAAGTGATGGCATTACTTCCTGTGTGGTGGGTTGGCACAGCATGGCGGTGAACAGATGCCTACACTGCAAAGTTTTCGATCCCAATGGAAATGTTGAACAAACAGACACCACCTCACTGCTGGAGGTTATCAGAGGGCGGATTAACCTTAGGTTTTCCAATAGCAACCTGCTGCACACACACATTGGGGAAAGGAGAGAAAAATTTGTCAGTGAGATTACGAGTTTGAAACTGCACTTAAATAAGGTATTGATGTTGGATAGCTACTTGTGTGTGGCTGTAGCATTTAAATGGATAATCAATACACACTGTTGAGTTGTACAATTAATTGTTAACTTGGCATCACCTGGAACCCTTACATATCTAACCACTTCCAGAATATATGTTCTAGTTTTCTTTCTGATAAAGGTACCAAGACCATTTATGAGACCCGTACTGCAAGAGTGGCTAAACACTAATAGCCTAAGCTCAGCAATCAAAGCCGTGGCAACCACATATGGACACGCTGTCTTTATCAGTTAAAAATTGAGGCTCCCACTTCCCTCCTCCCACACCCCAGATGTTCTTCCTATTTTGCCCTGAAGCTATTTCCTCTTGGCCAAGTGCAGTTCCTTGGGCATTGATTTGGTAACTCTCACAAGTAGCTACTCTGCATTTGTAAGCTGGTGCTGTGTTGATGATGTTTGGTATCACGTTAACCCTCAATCCTGTTTTGACTGCTTGCCACCAAACTTTGCAAGAGGAATTTTCTTTCCTGCTCTTCCTCAACCCAAGCTCCATGGTTAAAAAAAACAATTGTAGCTTCCCTACTGTTGCTGTTGCTGTTGCAACCAAAATCAGCATAAGCCCTGGAACACCTGCCCTCCATGGCATAGCAGTACATTGGGCAGTGCCTTTGCCTGTTTGACCATTAAGGAGCCCCTAGTCTGGGTGATGGTTCAGTCCTGTTCCATCTACTTAACATCAAATTAACCGCCCTCATATCTAACTGTACTTTTAAAAAAAATTTCTATTGCAACAATAAACAAAGTACTTGACAGAAAACTGACATTGACTTAAGAACAGCCAAAGAATCTTATAGAAGCTAAATGCAATAAAGCAAAACAATAATCAGTTTTCGTCATGACTGAGATCACTGCATGAATCCAGCAACTGCAGGCTAAAATAACTCGGGTGGGAAACCAACATCTCTGTAATGCTGTTGGAAATTAAAGACGGTGTTATGAGAGATTGCCAGGAAAATGGCTTGCATTTAGTGCAAAGTAGTCAATATATCCTGAAATCCTAACGGTGGTAAAGGATTTTAATCTCTGAATATTACCTAACTCCTTTCTCAAACATGTTTGTATGGTCTTGGCTGCATATAGAACAAAAATGCCAGATGAAGAGAGAGAATTTTCAGAAGTATTTTCCACAGAGTCGATAGTGAAAGAATTTATCACCATGCAATAACCTTGGGAAGAAAGGAATATGATAACTTTCCTCCCCTCCCCTTTAAAACAAAAGCCTTGAGTATATTACCCCAAAGTTAACGATACATTTCCAACCTTTCAGCAATGTTTACATGCTGTTTGTAGGCAATATAAAAGCATTTGTTCTTCAAGGGTGCACGGCATTCTGTTTGTAGTGTTATGTGGTTTGGCAATGGGAGTTTGAAAACATGGTTGCCCAACCTTGGTCCCTTTCTCCACTCTCCTCATTTTCCTTCTCTCTGCACCGGGAGAGAAATAGCACAGACAAATACGTTAAGGAAGCTCAATGTTTGAAGTTCTGCTCTTCTCTCTTCCGCCATCACCCTCCCATTCACTAATCAATTTCTATCAATTAATCTGCCACAAACCCAGACATGAGGTGAGGAAAACACCAGGGTGAGAGAGTTTTGAGAACCAAGGACCATTTGTTTGTGAAGAATATCAGTGTGAGATTATATTTTCTAGTTGCTATTAAGCCTTCAGCTGAATGTGCTTGACCCATTCTTCCATTGCACACAGAGGGTTCCATCTCATCTCTGTCGTTCACCTCCCCCCACTGCTGCAAATGGCCATTGAGTAATCATGGAGACAAACCAGTAGTCTGAGGGGTCTAACTTGTCTCTGATGTTTGTGATCTTCAAGTAGGGTGACTGGGATATGGGGCTAATTATGGGTACAAACGAGTGGTCATCACTTCTGTTAAGGCATCAACTAATCGCACCACTCCTTTGTGCTTTAGCATTATAATTTAAATTAACTGCTGTGTGGGTGATCATGACATCTTTCCAAATTAAACACCATAATCGTGTTGAATCTGGAGGGCCAGATGTTGCTGGACTTGTGTAAAAATCTCCCCTGAGTTATTATTGTAGATATAAATAAGTAACAATGGATTCGCCTGTTGGCAGCTGACTTCACTACCTTCAGGTAATCTCAATTGTTTCCAGCCTTCGGATGGTCAATAAACCAATTTTTGCAGTGGTGAGTTTTGGAATAACAACAGCAAAACGTGGAACTCAACATTGCTATTATCACATTCAAGATATTCAGCAACACAACACAACAGAATCTTTGTCTAGTGCACGGTTTCTGAATTCTAAAAGCATGTCCCATTGAAACCCATCTCTGTAAAACCGCTTGCTCTAAGGCTGCCATACTATTTAAAACTCGCTCTTCTTTAAACTAGTCACGTTGCTTTGTAATGGGAAGTTTCTCCTGGAGCAGAGTTGGACTGATGGCTGCCAAGGAGTTGTGATGCATCAGTGCTGTCCGATTATGGTCTTCAGCAGTCGCTATGGAGCTGGGACATGCTGATTTCCTGTTCTCCAATCATTTACAACACTTTGTGACAGTTTTTTTTTAAAAAGCTCTGCAATGTTGCACAGATGTCCTTTCTCCATTCCACCCCACTCCCCTCCCCCAGGGGCAAGCTTTGGGCATAAATTTTCATTGGTCTTCTCCCAAAATCCAGCACTGCATCACTGTTGTGATATTAAGTGCTTCAGTGTTGACTGGAGAAGTTCCTTTTCAGTGGGCCATCAGTCTGTGGAGTTCTCTTCCCCATAAAGCAGTGGAGGTTGGCCCATTAAATTTAATCAAAGCTGAGTTAGATAGATTTTTGATGGACAAGGGGGGCAGACAGGAAGGTGGCATTGAGACCAGAACCAGATTAGCCATGATCTTATTGAATGGCAGAGCAAGCTTGAAGGGCTCGAGAACCTGGTTGCTTGATTTTTCAAGTGTACAGTGATATTTTCAAGGAGCAATATCCTTTCCCTACAACATACAAGGGACAAACCCTGGTTGGATCTCTGGACTAATTTGTGATGGCGGAATGGGGGGTGTTGTTGGCATAGACTAATTTGGGCCATTTCCAAAGTCACTCTCACACATTAAGAGCAAAGAAACAAATCTGGGTCAGATACATTGTCTGGCAAAGGCTTTGCATCATTTGCTAATTATTCAAATTTGAATATAATTAAATCCAAATTTTGGCTACTTGTGTCTCTGAACATTCCAGAGCTGATTCTGTGTATCTGATAAGTTTTTTTTAAATTTTAAACTATATCATTGATCTGATTGTGGCCTTAATGCCACTTTTCCTGCCTACATCCTTTACCCTTAGATTCTTAACTAACAAGGGAATCAATTTAACTCTGCCTTAAAAACATTCAAAGACTTTGCCTCTACTGCTCTCTGGGAAGTGTGTTCCACAGTCTCTCAACCATCTGAAAGAAAAAATTTCTCCTCATTTCCATTTTAAATGGGAGACCTCTTATTTTTAGACTGTATCCCCTGGTTCTGGTCTCTCCCACAAAGGGAAACACCCTCTCACCATCCACTCTGTCAGATCCCCTCAGGATGTTATATATTTCAATATGATCACCTTTTCTAAAATTTCTTCTCCCGGCTCCTATGGTTAATCTCGTATAAAAACAAACTCCTATTTGGACCCCGCATCAAAGACAGCTAATCCTTTAATAGACTCTTTTAGCCTGTGAACTTTGAATCTGCCACTATGCTTTTGAAACTCAGCCAAACATTCATAATGACATATTGCTAGCCCTTGGCTACAAAGAGCTCAACTGAAACTGAATGAATAGATGCTAATGTATCGCTGACAAGAGACATGTCTAAGCTTTTCATCTTGCATTCATCAGGGCACTCGCAAGAATACCAATATAAGGGGGAAAGCATCAATTTATACTGTATGTGAAGAGAGTGCTGATTTCCAACCAATCAGCACTCTCTTCACGTACAGTATATATTGTTGTTTCCCCCCCCCCCGCCTTATATTGATATTCTTGTGTGTGCCCTGATGAATGCAAGATGAAAAGCTTAGACGTGTCTCTTTTTTCAGCAATACTCAAGGTCTGTACTACAAAACGGCTAGATGCTAATGTTTTTTCTCTAGCCAATGCCTGTCGATCAAAGCAGTCCAGCCACAGGGCTTTAACTCTCACTGACAGCTGCAGCTTTTTATACTTTTTAAAGTATAAAGGGTGGGGTGTTTTAAAGAACTTTAGATCACGATAGTTATATGGATCTTATCCTCCCTTCAAGAGTGTTTACGTCTGCTTCATCACTTTGTGATTTACACACTGCCCTTGTAACAGACAAATGGCGTCTATTTGAACCCAGCACTTAGTTCAAATTGTGCTGCTAAGTTCGGGTTTCCCACCTGTGTGAATCAGCACCCTGTTCCCCTACCGTCATCAGTTGAATCTGTTGGAAATGGGGGTAGGAATGCAAATCCCTTTTGAAAGGCTCACAGCGTTGTCCTGGCTCTGCAAAAAATCTGGCTCACTGTTTTAGAAATCATCTAATTTTAGTAAAGTGTGCCTTATCGCAAAATGCAGGTAAATGGACTTCTGAACAAACCATTTACCAGCATGTAATGCAAAACCTTGCATTCTTTTGTCTGCACTATCATGAATTTATCAGATACTGCACATCTTGGTGCAGCTTTTGTTCAGCAGTTGCAAATGGTACTTTCACTTCATAAGTGATTACTGAGGATGTTGATTCACATAATGAAATGTGTTGGACCCACCCCTGTTCTTCATCCAGACCCTCCCTCCCTTGCCTCCCCAACTACACTCACCTGGTGGGACTTGCCACCTTTTGACTACTCGCTGTCCAGACCTAACCTACCCCACCCCCTCCAAGCACCACCGCCACTGCCACCACCACCCTCCCATCCCCCACACACAACCCTTCCTGTCTGTCTGAACCCAGCCCACACACCTCCCACCTATTCTTCATCCAGACTTGGACTCTGCTGTCTGTCCAGGACATGGGCAAATGCTGCCCCACTGATTGCAGGATCTGTCTAGAACCACCAGCTTGGAATAATTTATTGATTGAAGACTAAATTAAAATCATCGCTTCATCTTTGAAACCTGATTTGAGCCATTGATTATTCATTCACAGGGTTTGGTTTCTTCTGGCCCAGAGAGGTTGCTCCGACTAACTGTGATAGCAGCTACTGTCTCTATATAATGTTGCTGCTGTTTCTATCCGTGGTGCTGAAGTCTAGCATTTTAACACACGTTGCACATCATTTTAACTGCTAACCAATAAGTAGTAATCAAGGAAGCATCATAAATAAACCGGCACCCTCTGCTATTCTTATTAATTTACCAACTAGTGCACAGAAATGGTTCAAGTTTATTTAGCATAAGCAGCGTGATTGGGTATTGAGACCACATACCCATAATGTTATCCATTGCTTTTTTTTTTACAGATCAAAAATGAGAAGTAACCACACGTGACTAGTGACTAATGTATTAGACACTCCTGCAGTTAGCCAAATACTCAGTGCTTTAGCGTTGATCCAGCTGTATTAACTTGCTTGGAGACATAAGCCCAAAGGAAATTTATCCTTAGCCAAACACTCCACCAGATTTTGTGTGTCGGGCAGTCCATGTAATAATCTTAATAATAAAAACAAAAAAACTGCGGATGCTGAAAATCCAAAACAAAAACAGAATTACCTGGAAAAACTCAGCAGGTCTGGCAGCATCGGCGGAGAAGAAAATAGTTGACGTTTCGAGTCCTCATGACCCTTCGACAGAACTTGCGTTCGAGTCCAAGAAAGAGTTGAAATATAAGCTCGAAACGTCAACTCTTTTCTTCTCCGCCGATGCTGCCAGACCTGCTGAGTTTTTCCAGGTAATTCTGTTTTTGTCATGTAATAATCTTGATGGTTGGTTCCTAATGAAAGCACTCCTGTCTCCGTAGCGCTCTGAAAATTGAAAAGCATTCCTACATGCCCCAGTTCAGTCTTATTCAATGTGGGAACAGATAGTAGCTGCACTGTCGTTAGCTTTTCTTTATTTCATCCCTAAAAATAAAAAAAACTGGAATCAGTGTTTCTTGTGCTGAGGGGGGTAATGAATTTGAAGCTGTATTTTATAGTATTAGTGGCACATGCATTCCCCACATGCTGGATATTTGGGGACAGCTTATTTAATAATTAGCATTGAACCAAATGTGACAATTAATTGCCTATTAGTCGCACTTCAATCTTGCTTCCAGCTGGTAGGTAAAATTGTGAGTGGGACCATTATGTAAGAATAAACAAAAGTCTTGTTTGCTATAGAAGCAGCAGCACAGGAGGCTATTATTATCATCTTTCCTCAATCTATCCTGATGTTAAGCACTGTCCTACTTCCATTTTCTTGATATTTCCTCTTTATATTCATATTTATTTTCAAAGTTCCCTAATTCCATTTTTATGTATCTAGTTCCATTTTAAAATGATAGTATTTGCCTTGGTATGTATATATGGTAAAGCATTCCATATCTGACCCTCTGTATGCAAACCATTCTTTTAACTTGTAGGATAATCCTCAGGCGATGCCACAAATTTGCCAACCAGTGGAAACGTTCTCTCTCTTGAGCCTCTTAAAAAAATATATTTCGGAAACTTCAAAGAACTTTCCCGGTGACCTTCTCTATTCCACTGAGAAAAGCACTGGGCTTTTGAGCTTTCTTGCTTGATAGCTTCTTACTGCTCCTACAAATTGAGTAAACGTGTGCCTATGGTTCTAATGTCCATCTGTAATGAAAATTCATGACCCCATAATTTCTTCTTGCTCTGGTGAATCAAAAGCATTTTCAGATTTGATGCCATTGTTGCCTGCTGCAGTAGAAAAGACCCTGAAGCTTGAAGTCATGCACAGGGTTTCAGGTGCCTAACCTAAATTAGATCACACTGCAGTCGCATGCCAATTGCCTAAACTCTCGTTTCAAATGCAAAGAAGGATAGGACATGTCAACCAAGAACAGATTGGAAGGGTCCCTGCCAAATGCAATTAACTGACTTCACTGCTAAGTGTATGAGGGGATTTGGGCGTGTGTGAATTCATCGATTCTGTCCTTTCTTCGAGGTGGCTAGCCACTATGGAATGCACACTGGTTTCCTTTGATGCTTAGTCTCAGTACTTGCCAATGCTAATTTTCCCTTCAAGCCACCCTACAGCTATCTACCCTCTGTCCAGGGTATAGCTGTTCGCCCTGGTCACATTCTATTGCAAATGCTCCAGTCCCCAGCTCATTCCAAGACCTCCATGGTGGCAAGGGTTTTTCGGTCTCTATGAATATGTGTTTGCAGCAATAAAAATCTGCGCTGCCAATTAATGAAAGAAAAGCTGTCTGACATTTGTGAGACACGGCTCAAAAGTGTTGTGGCAGCAATGTTGTTGATTATTTTTTGTGTGCACCTTCCCTCTTTCCAATCAGAATGAAACAAGCCGTGAAACATCAGCTAGCTGTCTTCTCCCTTGAATGCCATATGAACAAAATACAATATTCTTGCTTAGTTGCCAGTAATGCTCATCTACCTGTTACTGTAGGCAATGGCAGATCAGATGGACCAGCAGAAGTTTAGGCTAATGGCTAATTGCTTCAGAAAAGCCATTGATTGACCACACGTTGATGCTATGTGAATCGAGCTTATAATCTCAGGCTTCACTTGAATACATTGCAATGCATTTTTACTTTTTAGAAAAAAATATTGAAATTAGCTTTTTCTAAGAAAAGTACAGTAACTTTGATTATAAGATGCACAAGGTTTGGTTTTCTCTGTATAACTTGAATTGTATTTAATGGATTGTAAACTATTTATTCAAGGCTTTCTCTGGTCTCATTTTGTAAATGCTAATACTGAGATTCACGGAATTATAATGCTGTATGACACATAACTGAAATCTTAAATACAGTAGTTTCATATATATGGTACAAATTAAATAAAATCTAGAGGACTTTGATGAAAAGCACAATAAATTGTGCAGTTTTAATGAATTATTGCCATTGGTGAATTGCAAGAGCTGCACTAGCCGACTTTACCTCCAGTGTTTAAATTAAATAGTTGACATTTTATGTGGATAATTTCAGACTTGAGTAGATTTCAGGCGCGATTGTGACTTTCATGGTCCTTATTGAGCCCTTTACAACAAATCAAAGAACATCAAATAAAATTGACTCCTGGGTGCTTTTAAATTAAACAGGCTAATGATGTTGCACTACACATCTACACAATGAGATGGACTTGAGTTCAACCAAAAACCTATCCAAAAGGCAGAGAAGCAGCTTCCATCCTCAGGGACCTATGCCCGAACCCTGCTCTGGAAATAGTGATTAAAAGATCACGTTTCTGTAATAGCTGTTGAGAGAAATGAAAGGCATTCGTGTAATCTAAACACGTTCCCTAGAGACCATCAGTTAATGGTGCAATATAGCTTTAGTTAGGAAGCTTGCCAGAGCTAAAAGGAAGTGTCACCTGGTGCAGTGAGGATTCTCGGCTGAGGTCAGGAATGTCTGAAATGCTAAGTTTCACCCCTTGGTTTTGTTCTTTTTATTATTGAGGCTGAATAACGAATGAGAGGAGAACGAAAGCCAACCTGTGCTCTAATGCAGACCCCTAACAGTTTCTTCAATGAAAGCATTACAATTTAAAGAGCTTGCACTTAGGGCCTTTTATAGCCTGAGGACATCCTAAAGCCCTTGTTTGAAGTGTAAACACTGTTGTAATGTAGGAAACAGGTGAAAACCTGGGAAATTTCTGACTCCTTATGAGACACCTTTTACCCATGGGCCATGATTAGATGCTCTTAGATTAAGTGCACACCTAATGTGTGCTATTCATTTTCAGAAATAGAGTAAAAAAGACCATTTTATCCATTTCATAGAGCAGTATAGATTATTCAGCCCCTCCAGCCTGTTCCAACATTCAGTTAGATCATGGCTGATCCGTATCTCAACTCCATTTACCTGCCTTTTTTCTATATCCCTTAATATCCTTTAAAGTGAAATTGGTAAGTTTTTTTTTGTCTTCAATGGACCAAGCCTCAACAACTCCTTGGGAGAGAGATTTTGAAAACATTTTGAATGAAGAAGTGCTTCCTGACATCAACATCCTGTTGCTCTGCTGCTTCCTTAAGTTGGATTATTGAACATTCTCTTTGTAAAGAGATTGTAACTTATCAGTGCACTCACCTTTTCTGATCTGCAATCTCTGCACCTCCCCCCTGCTCTCACCCTCTCCTCAGACTCTTGTTAATAGGAACTTACAAAAGCGAAGGACAGAGGCCAACTGGACTGTCGAACCTGACCTAAGCTATCATGGGGTAACTTCTACCTTCCCACCTATTCGTTATCTGGGTATCAATAGCAGCCAGGGCTCCATCAAGGGTTGTCTGCAGCTGGAGCAGGTGCATTGTTACCATTTCTATGTTAAAAGAGTATTAATTCTTGAATGCTTTGCAAGCTGCCTTTGTCAATTTCACTGTGGTACTGAGGGAGTGCTGCATTGCTGTGGGTCACATTTCTGCCTCAGATGTTAATTTACCAATCCAGTTAGAAATAAAAGATCCCACATTCAGCCCAATTTGTGTTTATGCTCCTCACGGGTCTCCTCCCACCCTACTTTCTGAATATATCCTTCTATTTGTTTCTTCCTCATGCTTATCCAGATTGCCCTTAAATCCATTTGAATTATTATATCCTAGGCTCCTACATCTTCAGTTGCTTCATCAATCACCTTCCCTCCATTATAAAGTCAGAAGTAGGGGTGTTTGCCAATGATTGTGTAATGTTCAGTGCCATTCATGACTGCTCAGATACTGAAGCAGTCCATACCCATATGCAGCAAGACTTGAACAACATTCAGGCTAGAGTTGATAACTGACAAGTAATGTTCACGCCACACAAGTGCTTGGCAATGACCATCTCCAACAAGAGGGAATCCAACCATCTTGCCTTGACTTTCAAATGGAGGCAGAAAGAATATGTGTACACATTGCACCTGTTTCAGCTAAACAAAATAAGTGACAGCCATTCACTGACTCATTCCTCAGGGCAATGCCTTGACAAATCGGGGCCAAGCTGCGTGGTTTAAATTTCAAACAATGCTTAGCAATTTACTGTCAGTCACCATCACTTGTGCATTCTTGATGATGACACAATTTACCAACCAGTCAGCACTCTCAACATAAAGTATAAATTGTTGTTTTCCCCCTTATGATGGTATTCTTGAGAAGTGTCCTGATGAGCAAGATGAAAAGCTTAGACATGTCTCTTTTTCAGCAATACTCAAGTTCTGTACTACCCCAAATGACTATTGGACCAGCCACGTAAATACTGTGGTTCCAAGAGCAGGTCAGCGGTTGACAACTCTGAGGTGAATAACTCACCTCCTGACTCCCCAAATCCTGCCCGCTATCTACAGGGCACCAAGTCAGGAGTGTGATGGAATTCTGCAAGGCATGAGGCAGAAAGGGCCACTGGCAGTGGCAGTGCACTAGAGCAAAGGCTGCTGCAGCTGCAAAGAGCTATTCACTGATCCAAACAGACCATACACAACTTGGTAGATCCAAGCTTTAGGGATGTCCTCAAAGCATCCCTGGAGAGGTCAAACAGCCCCGTCGACTCATGGCAGCCCCTGGTTTGTGACTGACCAAAATGGAAAAGGTTCATTCAGGAAGGCAGCGAACACATCAAGAGACTTCACTTGGGAATGTGCAGAGGCAAAGTCAAGATGTCAGACAACTCATCAACCCCCAACACTTCAAGTACAATTTGCTCCCATGTGTGGCAGAGTTTGCAGATCGTGCATTCGAGTTACCAGCCATCTCAGACCCAGAATGGAAGCAGGAGTCCAAATATATTTTCTTGAGGGCTACTTTTTCATTCTCAGTCATTCCTTTATTAGGTGATGCAGTCAAGTAGGAACATTACCTTCTGCTTTTGTGTTGAATTTTTTAGGGCATTTTTCTTTAGATACATAACACAAATACTATAGATTGTGTACATCCATATATATATATATTATTAAATCTTTTATCTTGTAATCTATAAGATTTTTTTATTTATTATGAATAAATCTCCCACACTTGCCAAAATGAAAATTCTAACTACTTGGCACAAGGTAACTTATTGGGAATGAGTGTCACATCCACATCCCCTTTTGAGAGTTAATTGCAAGCAATTAGCACTCTCCGGCATCCTTAGGTTTGGTTCTGCTAATCTCAAGTTTCTTTCCCCTCAGTACTTCTGTTTAAAGTGAGTCTTGACAAACATGTCAGGATGCTGGCTTCCAAAGGTCCAACTGTGCAACAAGAGGAATACACACACATTAATTCTGCAGCACCGAGCCACCCATCAGATAATGTATGGTTTAATTCACATAGATTTCACATTGCGGTGATTTTTCCAAGCTAATCCCATCTCCTTGCGTGATCATCCACACTTTAATAAGACACTGATTGGATGGACCAAAGGAACGTTAATCGTGATTCTTTGCACCTATATTAAATGTCAGCCATATTCTTGGGATTTTGCTTCATAATATATATTTGTTATAGAGTTGATTTACCAGGCAACTTTTCTTGATGGACACATTTAACTTTATTTACAAGGCAGCAGCCGCAACTACATGTGCGCATCAAACTCTATAACTAAAGAAGAACTCTCCCCTGCAGGTCCCTCATGCTGCTAACTCACTGGTTTACACAGATCATTTGATCTTACACCACAGGATTATTCTTAAAGCTACAGCCCTATGTTTATCAGAACTATAATTACCACATTCCTCCCCCTTTAACTTTTCTGTACATTTTGTATTTACAAGGATATTTAACTCATGACTTTACAATATTTACACAGGTCATGAACTCAGTGTTTCAGGTGGTTTCCTGATTCATGTGGAATGCTGTAGCTCCATGACTTCTGATTCTTAGGCAGGAGCCACATTCTCTGGAACCACATTAACATCAGGCACCTCATTAGGCACAGGCAGTTCAGTGTATTCCACTCTAAAAGAGACATTGGGCATGTCTATCCTTGGTTAAGCAACTTCAACAGGAACCTCACGTTCAGCAATGGTTACAGGTGAAACATCATTTTGTTGGGGTATCTCCCTTCTTAAATGATCTACATGCTTATGGGTGATCTGGTCCTTCACTCCCACGTGAAAGGACAATGGCCCAGTCACAGACCTTACTTTACCAGGTAACCACTTCAGTCCTCCACCAAAATTCTTTACACATACTGCTTCTCCAGCAGTGAATTATTGCTCACAACTATGCAAATCATGAGTCACATTTTGCTTCCCTTGAATTTTCTCTACCTTTCCCTCCCAATTGGGAAGTATCAAGCTGAGCTTTGTTTGAAGAAGGCACCACATCGATAATTCTGCATCCTCTTCCGATGTGTCTTTTTACCACAGAATTTAGTCTTGGCCTTTTTGCCTTCTGTTGGCCAGATTTCTCTCAGGTGAAACCTCAACTTGTCTTAGTTCAGTAGTTGAGCTCCCCAAGACTTCATTATCTACTCACATCTTAGAAAGTTCTGCGACTTTTGCTTTCAAAGCCTCTTTAGCTTCATTCAGCTGATTCTTCAACTCATCTGTCTCCTCCTTGTACCTGTTGGCTTCCTCCTGGAACCTTGAACATTGCTGCTGCTTCTCTGCCAACTGGTTCTTCAGTTTGTTCAGAGAGACGAATTCTTCCTGTTTCTCTTCGTAATTTTCCAGAGGTGCGAACTTTGAGGGATCCTTGTGTGTGAAGATCTTTCAACAGGTTTTCCTTTTCTTCATGAAGCTCACTCACTTCATCTTGAATTCTGTCATGCAGCAGAATCTCCTTGGGTTTCTTCTGCAGTTCTTCCATGTCGTTGTTTAAGACAGTCTTCATTTCTTCAGGTTGCTGAATGGCTACTTACTCCGTTTTCATCCTGCTGCAGTCCTTGGACTCTCCAGGCTCTTCCTGAAGTACTTTGCCTTGTTCCTTTTTCAACTCAGGAACCCTTCCTGCTTCCTTTTGAAATCTCACTGGCCAATCACGGTTAATTTCCCTCAACCAATTTTAACCTAGAAGTCTTGATCCCGTACCTTCTAATACCATCACTGGTAGTTGTGCCAATTCGTGTCTATAATGAACAGTTACTCTGGTGATACCTTTTCCCTGGATTTCTTCAACTGTGTATATTTTCAACTTGGCAGATGTTTTTTCCAAATTTAATTTTTCGGCTCCTTTATTTAAAAAGTGTGTTCTCCTATTAGAGTGGTAGAAGCACCTGTGTCTACTTCCATTTTTAATGGTTTACCATTCACTTGCACTGTGACAATAATTGGCTCTGTCTGCCCAACTTTCATGTTGCATAACGATTAGATATCAAATTGGTTATTTCTGGCTCTTCTACATTATAGACTTTGTTGGACTTTGATTTGTTACCTGGAAGCCTGTTTAAATCTCGCTTTGCAATGTTTCAATATGTGTCCACTTCTGTGACAAAAAAACACTCTATTTCTTTAAGTCACCGATTGTTCGGAGTATGATTGTTTCCACGTCGATAAATATTAGTTTACAACCTTGCTGCTAAGCTGTTTCCTCTAAGTTTTCGGTTAGCGGGGGCTGGTTCCCACTTTGTGGCAGAGTCCTGGCTTTTTGTGCCACTTTTGGCTGACTGCTCCCACCCAACTAGGAGAATGGTGCCATTTTGCACCCCTTGAATCGCTTGTGCATCCCTTACAGCACTTCCCATCTAACGCTTTCTTAAAACCAATCTTCGTTGAGTAGCATCCTCCTGCGCACCACATGCCAAACGTTCCCTGAGCATGTCGTTCAGGGTTTCACCGAATTCACAATATTCCATTAGTTGTTTTAGTTTCACCACGTAGGTAGCAATGGTCTCCCACCAGGGCTCTATTCCGTGAATTGAACCTGAACCTCTGCATCGTGACTGAGGGCTTGGGTTAGAAATGTCCCTTAATGAGGTCTACTAAAAGCCTTCGAACCTGGAGCACTGGGGGCAATCAAGCTTCAAATTAAACTGTAAGTTTTTCTCCCACAAATACTCAGGAGAATTGCTCTCCCCCTTTCCTCCCCCGTGATTTTGTTGGTTTGAAAGTAGAATGCAAGACATCCTGTATACTGGAACCAGTCGTCTGTTGCTGGCTGAAAGGGATTGATTCTGCCAAACTGTGGCATCTCGGTTGAATATATCCTCCTTTCTTTTTAATTATCTTAGATACTCACAATCGCTGAGTGAGGGACAGCACCGGACCTGATTTATCCTCGTTATAGAGTTGATTTTCGAGGCAACTTTTCTTGGTGTACACGTTTAACTTTATTTCCAAGACAGCAGCAGCAACTACACGTGTGCATCTATAAGTAAAGAACTCTCCCCTAGAGGTTCCCCGCACTGCTCACCCATTGGTTTACATGTGATATTACATCAGAGGATTATTCTTAAAGCTACAGTCCTACGTTTATCAGAACTATAATTAGTATAAAATTCTTCCATTGTCAGGGATTTCTAATGATCCCCATTTTATAAATACCATTTTAGGAGATTGAGTCAGATGTTGGAATCATGGAAGAAGCTGAATCGATACACTTGAAGTTGAACAATTCAACTTTGGTAAATGATGAACTAGGACAAGGTTTTCCAATTGAAAACCTGACAACTAAAAATTAATTGAATGAATTCCAAGCATTTTCTCAAGTAAAATATCAAATTAACATTATTCCTTTGACTTCACAGCCACACACACACACACACACTGAAATCAGCCCCTCTACCCCCACAATTAACACACACATCCCTCTTCCCAATGCCCATCCCCCTACTTAGCAGCCACAAGATCCACTGTTGTCGCCCTCCCACCCCCAGCTGACACTCCCTGCTCTGTGGCCCCCCCATCTCCACCCCTGGCTGATACCTGGCCCCACCCCTTCCCTTCCAACACTGTTCAGCACCACACCCCCCACCCCACTGGCAGTAACTCAGGGCTGGCCCCAGTGGGTACTCTTCTCATTCAACAGCGCTGCATGGCTGAGTGACGGTTCCTCCCTTCTCATTAAAGACTCCGTCATGGTTGTCACGGGTTGGCCAGAATAACTCCTCCAAGTCGTCCAGACACAGGTTCCCTACCTTCCACCCTTTGCTGTATCCCCAATCACAGGTTCTATTTCTTTGAGGAGCAGCAAGAGCGGGAGAGAAGGAACCTGTGATTGGACGAGCTGGAGCAGTGAGGATGGGAGAAAAGGACCCTGTGATTGGACGAGCTGGAGCGGTGATGATGGGAGAGACGGAATCTGTGATTGGACGAGCTAGAGCAGTGAGGATGGGAGAGAAGGAACCTGTGATTGGACGAGTTGGAGCAGTGAGAATGGGAGAAACGGAATCTGTGATTGGACGAACTGGAGCGGTGATGATGGGAGAGACGGAATCTGTGATTGGACGAGCTGGAGCAGTGAGAATGGGAGAAACGGAATCTGTGATTGGACGAGCTGGAGCAGTGAGGCTGGGAGAGACAGAATCTGTGATTGGACGAGTTGGAGCAGTGAGAATGGGAGAAACGGAATCTGTGATTGGACGAGCTGGAGCAGTGAGGATGGGAGAGAAGGAATCTGATTGGATGAGCAGCTCCCCAAAAACTCTGTCTCTCCCATGTAAACTGCTGACTTTTCTCTGATTTCTGCCCCCATGATTGAATTTTCCTGGGCATTTTGGGGGCTTTCGAGGGTGAATTCACCCTCTGCTGCCGCCATGTATTTTGAAAACCTATTGGAAGCAAGTCATCCTCGATCAGAGGGATTGTCTAAGAAGAAGACTACTTTCGTGTTCAAGGAATCTTCCTTTATCGATGGTAAATGCTGACATCTGGTGGAAATGGGAGGTATTTCATATAGTGCAGAAATTCAGAAACTGATACAAAGCAAAGCTCTTGTAATCATGCAATCATCCAGCACAAAGAGGACATACAGCTCATCGTACCTGTGTCAGAGCTTTGAAAGAGCTATCCAATTAGCCCCAATTCTCCCCACCCACTTTTCCATTACCCTGCATTTTTTTTTCCCTTTTCAACTATTTATTCGGTTCCCTTTTGAAAATTTCTGCTGAATCTGCTTCCACCGCCCTTTCAGGCAGCACATTCCAGATCACAATAACTTGCTGAGTAAAAAAGGAACCCCTCTTCACCTGACTGGTTATTATTTTACATCGGTGTCCTCTGGTTACTGACCCTCCTGCCAGTCGAAACAGGTTCTCCTCATTTACTCTTAGCAAAGTGTTTCATGATTTTGGATTCTTGTTTTAATTTTGATGGATTGCACCAGAGGCTGGAGACTTGCCAGGAGAAAATATCCAAACGTCACAGAATCCCCCTGGATAAAGTTACACAGGCAGCGTATGGTTAAAGGGGCAATATTGTTTCAAATAAATATGACAAAGTATATGTGTTAAAGCTTTTTATGAAGTGGCGATCTATTTTTAAGTGCCCGTTTTATCAAAACTGCTGTTATAAATAAAATGGAAACTTTAAGCACATGGCAGTGTTTATGCTGTCTCCTATTTTGAAGAAAAGCAGAGGAGTTCACCCTCTGGCTGGGGTGTAAATAGACAGTGATGTCAGATCACGTGACAACTGAGAGATAGTTCTATGTAGAGCCCAGTGCTAAGCTTGTACTCCACATAGTTAGTCGAATGTTCAACAGGTAAGGTTTACCAACAGCCTTGCCCCCAAGGCAAGTATCTGTAAATCTGGACCCAGGACAACCTCACATAAGACCCACAACAGACTGGCCGCTATTGATCCCTCAGTCAACATCACCAAAAAAAATAAACCGGTGATTGTCACTTTGCTGTTTTTGGGAGCTTGCTGTGCGCAAATCCATTTCCTACATTACAACAGTGACTATACTTCAAAAACACTTCATTGGCTGTAAAGCACTTTAGTAGGTCCCGAGATTATAAAAGACACTATTTAACTGTAAGCCCTTTTAAGTCTTTGATTTCTTTGAGATGTAAGGGGAGGGGGTCATAGGGTCATAGAATGGTTACAGCACAGAAGGAGGCTATTCAGCCCACATGTCTGTGCTAGCTCTCTGCAAAATCAATTCACCTGGTGCCACTCCTCTGCCCTTTCCCTGTAGCCCTGCAATTTTTTTTCCTCTTATCCAACTCCCTTTTGAAATCCACAATTAATCTGCCTCCACCACACTCGCAGTCAATTCATTTCTAACCACTGGCTACAAAAAAACGTTTTTCCCATGTTGCCTTTGGCTCTTCCGGTATCCTCTGGATCTCGATCCTTCCACCAATGGGAATGATCTCTCTGTCTGTACTCCGTCTAGACCCCTCATGATTCTATCAGATCCTTTATCAAATCTCCCCTCCATCTTTTCTTCTCTAGGATACGAAGTCCAGCTTCGCCAATCTATCCACTTAACTGATGTTCTTCATCCTTGGAACCATTCTCATAAAATTTTTCTGCAGCTCTCTAAAGCTTTCACACACCCAGCACAAAGGAAGATGGTTGTGGTTGTTGGAGGTCAATCACCTCAGTTCCAGGACATCACTGCAGGAGTTCCTCAGGGTAATGTCCTCGGCTCAACCATCTTCAGCTGCTTCATCAATGACCTTCCTTCCAACATAAGGTCAGAAGTGGAAATTTTCACTGATGATTGCACAATGTTCAGCACCATTTGCAACTCCTCAGATACTGAAGCAGCCCATGTCCAAATGCAGCAAGCCCTGGACAATATCCAGGCTTGGGCTGACAAGTGGCAAGTAACATTCACGCCACACAAGTGCCAGGCAATGACCATCTCCAAGAAGAGAGAATCCAACCATCACCCCTTGATGTTCAATGGCATTACCATCACGAAATCCCCCACTGTCAACATCCTGGGGATTACCATTGACCAGAAACTGAACTGGACTAACTATGTAAATACTGTGGCTAGAAGAGCAGGTCAGAGGTTAGGAATAGTGTGACAAGTAACCCACCTCCTGACTCCCCAAAGCCTGTCCACCATCTACAAGGCACAAGTCAGGAGTGTGAGAGAATACTCCCCACTTGCCTGGATGAGTGCAGCTCCCACAACACTCATGAAGCTCAACACCATCCAGGACAAAGCAGCCCACTTGATTGGCACCACATTCACAAACATTCACTCCCTCCATCACTGATGCACAGTAGCAGCAGTGTGTATCATCTACAAGATACACTGCAGGAATTCACCAAGGCTCCTTCAATAGCACCTTCCAAACCCATGGCCACTACTATCTGGAAGGACAAGGGCAGCAGATACATGGGAGCACCACCACTTGCAAGTTCCCCTCCAAGCCACTCACCATTCTGACTTGGAAATATATCACTGTTCCTTCACTATCACTGGGTCAAAATCCCGGGACTCCCTCCCTAGCAGCACTGTGGGTGTACCTACACCACATGGACTGCAGCGGTTAAAGAAGGCAGCTCACCACCACCTTCTCAAGGGAACTAGGGATGGGTAATAAATGCTGGCCCAGTCAGCGAAGCCCACATCCCGTGAATGAATAAAAGAAAACATCCTTCCTAAAGTGTGCTCTATGGAATTGGACACAATACTCCAGTTGAGGCTGATACAGTGTTTTTTACAGATTCAACATAGCTTCCTTGCTTTTGCACTCTAAGTCTCCATTTATAAAGCCCAGAATACTCCCCACCACCGTCCACCAACCCCCATGTCTTTTTAACCACTTTTTCAACCTGCCCCGCCACCTTCAATAATTTGTGCACGTATACTCGCAGGTCCCCCTGCTCCTGCACCCCCTTTTGAATTGTACCCTTGATCTTATATTGCCTTTCTTCGTTCTTCAGGCCAAAATGAATCATTTCACACTTCTCTGCATTAAATTTCATCTGGCACCATTCCTCCAGCCTGTCTATGTCCTCCTGAGGTCTGTCACTATCCTCCTCACAGTTCACAATACTTCCTAGTTCCGTGTCATCTGCAAATTTTGAACTTGTGACTTGTATGCCCAGGTTTAGGTAATTAATATAGATTTTAAGAGAGCAGTGGTCCTGATATGACCCCTGGGGAAATCCCACTGTAAATCATCCTCCGGTCTGAAAAAACAAATATTCACCATTACCCTGTTTACAGTCACTCAGCCAAGTCCCTATCCATTCTGCCACTTTCCCTGTTATTCCATGGGCTTCAACTTTGCTGCAAAGCCTAACATGTGGCACTTTACCAAATGCCCTTTGGAAGTTCACGTACACCAGATCAACCATGTTATCCTCATCAACCTTCTCTGTTACCTCATTAAAAAAACAATCAAATTAGTTAAACATGATTTGCCTTTAACAAATCTAAGATGGTTTTCCTTAATTAATCCAAACTTGTCCAAGCAATTGTTAATGTTGTCTTGAATTATTGTTCCTAAAAGCTTCCCCATATCCTAGGGTTAACTGACTAGCCTGTTAATATTAGGTTTATCCTTACGCCCTTTGTAAAACAAGGCAATAACACTGTCACTGTACTACCCACACTAACCACTGTATCTAAGGACGATTGGAGCATTACGGCCAGGACCTCTGCAATTTCCACCTTTACTTCCCCGACTTTCTTCGGATGCATCTCATCCGGACCATGTGAGTTATCAACTTTAAGCCTTTCTAATACCTCTCTTTTTAATGTCAATTTTTAGCCCATCCAACATCTCAGCTACCTCCTCTTTCTCTACAAACTTCTTCCTCCTGTACAGCTGAGCCACCCATAGTGTTGTGGACTTGATTCTGGCCGCCTGATGAACCATCATTTTTCATCACTATCCCGAACTGGGTTCTGGTTGCAGAGCAAGAGAACTCCTGCTCTGCCTGCCTTGTCCTCCTTGCTGTCTGGCAGTTGTCCATTCCCTGCTTCTTGCATTACCTTAAACTGCAGGGTCACCAACTCCAGAAATGTGCCACCCACGTAACTCTCAGCCTCATGGATGTACCGCAGTGACGGCAGCTACTTCTCAAGTTCTGAAACCTGGAGCCCAAGCTCCAGCTGATGATACTTCCTGCACATCTGGTTGTCCAAGACACAAGGCATGAGTCTGGAGTTTCCACATGGAACAGGATGCGCACTCCACGGGACAGATGCGCCCTGTCAATGCCTCTATGTATAACTCAATAAACTTAACAAAAATGTACCAGAGACTTATGTATAAAATGTTTATCTAGTTTATTAATTTAATGTGTAATAGTAAGCTATGGATTCTTATAAGACCATAAGATATAGGAGCAGAAATTAGGCCATTCGGCCCATCGAGTCTGCTCCGCCATTCAATCATGGCTGATAAGTTTCTCAACCCCATTCTCCTGCTTTCTCCCTGTAACCTTTATCTGTGAGTTTGACACACATCCCTAGCTTAAAGAGCAATAAAATAAATCTGCAATACTCATGAGCTAATCACCTTTCTGCTGTCCTGTAACATCACGCATTTTTATTTCTGTTGAGTTTGAAGCTCCTGCTCCTGATTGTCCTGCAGGTCCTACCACTGGATTTATCTCCCTTTGCTCCTCTCACTCTAATGAAGAAATGACACTGAGAGTGACAAATCCTCAGGACCAAATGGTTTCCAAGACAGGGTTTTAAAGGAAGTAAGTAGCAACTGCCCTAACTTCTAAAGCTCTCTGAAATGAGGGACCGTTCATTTAGATTGGAAAATGAGGCGTGTCACTCCACTATTCAATAAAGGTGTGAGAGCAAAGCCAGAGAATTATAGACCAGTTGCCTAACATTGGCTGTTGAGAAATTACTTGAGTCCATAGAGGAGGATAGAGTGAGTCTTGAACATGCTCAGCTGGTCAGACAGAGAGTCGGCACAGATTTGTTGATGATGCCTGACAAATGATAACAATTGACTTTTTTGAAGATATGGTTAAGGTAATGGACAACAGGAAATGTCTATGGATGTTATTAATACTAGTAGAGTTGTTGAGAGGGAGCCAGTGGTTGTGGTTTATTTGGACTTTCAGAAGCTTTCGACAAAGTCCCACATAAGAGATTGGCATCTAAAATTAAAGTGCATGGGATTGGGGGTAGTGTATGGAGATGGATAGAAAACTGGTTGGCAGACAGGAAACAAAGAGTAGGAATAAACAGGTCTTTTTCTGAATGGCATGCAGTGACTAGTGGAGTACTGCAGGGATCGGTGCTGGGACCCCAGTTATTCACAATATATATTAATGATTTACATGAGGGAATTAAATGTAATATCTCCAAATTTGCAGATGACACAAAGCTGGGTGAGAGGGTGAGCTGTGAGGAGGATGCAGAGATGCTTCAGTGTGATTTGAACAAGCTGAGTGAGTGGGCAAATGCATGGCAGATGCAGTATAATGTGGATAAATGTGAGGTTATCCATTTTGGTAGCAAAAACAGGAAGGCAGATTATTATCTGAAGGGCTGTAAATTGAGAGAGGGGAATGTGCAACGAGACCTGGGTGTCCTTGTACACCAGTCGCTGAAGGTAAGCATGCAGGTGCAGCAGGCGGTAAAGAAGGCAAATGGTATGTTGGCCTTCATAACCAGAGGATTCGAGTACAGGAACAGGGATGTCTTGCTGCAATTGTACAGGGCTTTGGTGAGACCACACCTGGAATATTGTGTACAGTTTTGGTCTCCTTATCTGAGGAAGGATGTACTTGCTATAGACGGAGTGCAACGAAGGTTTAGCTGACTCATTCCTGGGATGGCGGGACTGACATATGAGGAGACATTGAATCGATTAGGATTATATTCGCTGGAGTTCAGAAATCTGAGGGGGGATCTCATAGAAACCTATAACATTCTAACAGGACTAGACAGGGTAGATGCAGGAAGGATGTTCCCGATGGTGGGGGAGTCCAGAACTAGGGGTCACAGTCTGAGGATACGGGGTAGACCATTTAGGACTGAGATGAGGAGAAATTTCTTCACCCAGAGAGTGGTGAGCCTGTGGAATTCGTTACCACAGAAAGTAGTTGAGACCAAAACATTGTATGTTTTCAAGAAGGAGTTAGATAAAGCTCTTGGGGCAAAAGGGCTCAAAGGATATGGGGAGAAAGCGGGAGCAGGCTATTGAGTTGGATGATCAGCCATGATCATAATGAATGGCGGAGCAGGCTCGAAGGGCCGAATGGCCTGCTCCTGCTCCTAGTTTCTATGTATCTAATACGGACTTCCAGAAAGCACTTGATAAAGTCCCTCTTAAGAGGCTGATTGCTCGAGTCAAAGCTCATGAAATTGAAGACAAGTTATCGACCTGGTTAGGAGATTGGCTAAGCAGCAGGAAGCAGAGTGTAGGGATAATGGGCAGGTACTCTAATTGCCGGAGTGTGACTAGTGCTGTCTGCAAGGATCTGTGTTGGAGCCTCAACTAGTCACCCTATTTATTAACGATTTGGATGACGGGATGGAAAGCAACATATCAAATTTGCCACTGACCACAAAGATAAAAAGAAAAAGAGATACAGAAAGCCTTGCATTTATATAGCACCTTTCATGACCACGGGATGTCCAAAAGCACTTTGTTTTTGTTGTAATGTAGAAAACACTGCATTCCCACAAACAGGAACCAGATTATGACCAGATCGACTATTGTTCCTGATATTGATGGAGGGATAAATATTGTTTAGGAGACCGGGGAGAGCTCCTCCTTCTACTCTTCGAAATAATGCCGTGGAATCTTCTACACCAGGGTAGTATTGTAAGCATTGCACATGGAATTGTAACTTTACAAAGAGATGTTGATAAATTAACATGGGCAAAACTGTGGCAAACGGATTTCAATGTAGACAAAGTGAGGTCATCCACTCTGGACCTAAGACAGATAGAGCAGGGTTGTCTCTAAATGGTGAAAAGCTTAAAGGAGCAGAGATGCAAAGTGACTTTGACTTGGGGGAACCAGGCGTAAGATCATTAATTTCTCATGAACAGGTACAGAAAATAATCCAAAATGCTATTGTGAGCCCTTATATCTGGAGGACTAGAGTACAAGGGGGTAGAAGTCAAGCTTCAGCAATACAGAACCCTGAGTGGACCACCCCTGGAGTTACTGTGCGTAGTTTTGGACGCCACATTTTAGGAAGGATATATCAGCCTTGGAGGGAGTGTTGTGCAGATTTACCAGAGTGATACCTGGACTCCAAGGGTTAATTTACAAGGAGAGATTAAACAAATTAGCATTTGAATTAGAACTGGAATTTTAACAGTTAAGGGATGATTTGAGCTAAGGTTTCAAAATATTAAGGGGAACTGACAGGGTGGATAGACTGAAACTACCTCCGCTGTTGGGGAGTCTGGGATTATGGAGCAAGGTCTAATCATTAGAGCCAGATCTTCCAGGAATGAAATTAAGAAATACACCAGGACACAAAGGGTGGTGGAAGTGAGGAACTCCCTTCCATGAATGGCGATTGATGCCAGATCAATTGTTAAATTTGAAACTGAGATTGCTAGGTTTTTATTAAACATTCAGTATTAAACATTTATTAAACACTCAATATTAGTTCATGGGATGTGGGTGTCACTGGCTAGGCCAGCATTTATTGCCCATCCCTAATTGCCCTTGAGAAGGTGGTGGTGAGCTGCCTTCTTGAACTGCTGCAGTCCATGTGGTGTAGGTACACCCACCGTGCTGTTAGGGAGGGAGTTCCAGGATTTTGATCCAGTGACAGAGAAGGAACAGCGATATATTTCCAAGTCAGGATGGTGAGTGACTTGGAGGGGAACTTCCAGGTGGTGGTGTTCCCATCTATATGCTGCCCTTGTCCTTCTAGATGATAGCGGTGGTGGGGGTTTAGAAGGTGTTGTCGAAGGAGCCTTAGTGAATTCCTGCAGTGCATCTTGTAGATGGTACACACTGCTGCTATTGTGCATCAGTGATGGAGGGATTGAATGTTTAAAGTGGTGGTCAATCAAACAGGCCGCTTTGTCCTGAATGATATTGAGTTTCTTGAGTGTTGTGGGAGCTGCATTCATCCGGGCAAGTGGTGAGTATTTCATCACACTCCTGACTTGTGCCTTGTAGATGGTGGACAGACTTTGGGGAGGCAGGAGGTGAGTTACTCGCCACAGAATTCCCAGCCTCTGATCTGCTCTTGTAGCCACAGTATATGTATGGCTGGTCCAGTTGAGTTTCTGGTCAATGGTAATGTCAAGGAAGTTGATGGTAATGCCTTTGAATATCAATGATCAAATTCTCTCTTGTTGGAGATGGTCATTGTCTGCACTTGTGTGGACAAAGGTATGAAGTGATATGGGGTGAAGGTGGGTAAATGGAGTGATGGTTTCCTAGGATCATGCCAGTATTCACAGGGGGTTCTTAGGAGTGCACCAGTTTCACAGGGGGCTCCAAGGAGAGTGCTAAAATTCACAGGGGCTCCAAGGAGAGTGCTAAAATTCACATGGGGTTCATAGAAGTGCACCAAATTCACAGGGGGTTCATAGGAGTGCACCAAATTCACAAGGGGTTCATAGGAGTGCACCAAATTCACAGGGGGCTCTTAGGAGTACATCAAATTCACAGGGGGCTCCAAGGAGAGTGCTAAAATTCACAGGGGGTTCATAGGAGTGCACCAATATTCACAGGGGGTTCATGGATATGTACCAATTTTAGCAAGAGTTTCCCAGGAGTGAGTTAGAATCTGAAAGTGGTCCTCCACCACAGTCCAATTTGTAAAGGCTGAGGAGTGAAGTGACTGCCTAGTGAGGTAGGCACAGCCCTACTCTAATCCAGTAACAAACCCTGTGCCAACCTCGGAACAGCTCTCTGAGCAGCATTGGTGCAATATTTTCCCACACCAGCCACCCGCTGTGTGAGACTGTGCAGTGAATGAGATTACCAGTTGGAGACAATTTGGGCTGCATGAGAATAGGGAGCTGGGTGGGGATGAGTGCATGTGGAGGATGTTCCATTTTAAACCCGGGCTGGAGAAGTGAAAGGGCCGGTCTCTGAAACCTGACTCACCTTTGTCCTGGTTTTAATCTCCCCTCACCGTTAACTCCCTGAATCCTCACTTTTAGCTAATAATCAAATAAGTTGTATTGAGGAAAAACTTTTACTTTTTATATAAAGTGCCCTTTTGTTGTTGAGACTGAGCTGCTGATTAAATGGTAGAGAGATTTAGAGATTGGCAATAAAAAATGAATCCATTATCCGCAGTAAGTAGAATTCCTGATCCAAGCATAAAAATTTCTCGGCAAACAATTGATCAGGATTTAACCAGAAATAATGAGGACACTGTGAGAACTAACCAGCATTCTCCCGGGTCCTAGAGGTACCAGATGCAATTTCCAAAGCAACCGGGGAACTTGACATGTTGTGTAGAACAGAGTATTTAATTTTTTAAAATTCGTTTTCAGGACATGGGTATCACTGGCTGGGCCCAGCATTTATTGCCCATCCCTAATTGCCCCTCGAAAAGGTGGTGGTGAGCTGCCTTCTTGATCCGCTGCAGTCCGTGTGGTGTAGGTACATCCACAGTGCTGTTAGGGAGGGAGTTCCAGGATTTTGACCCAGCGACAGTGAAGGAACGGCCGATATATTTCCAAGTCAGGATGGTGAGTGACTTGGAGGGGAACTTCCAGGTGGTGGTATTCCCGTCTCTCTGCTGCCCTTGTCCTTCTAGATGGTAGTGATCGTGGGTTTGGAGGGTGCTTTTTAATTAAAATATTTTTATTTGGGAGCAACAGTTAGCTTGCTGTTTAATCATGAGATCTTAAGAAATAGGAACAGGGGTAGATCTGCTCCTCCATTCAGTAAGATCATGGCTGATCTGACTGTGGTCTCAACTCCACTCTCCTGCTTGCCCGCCTCCCCCATAACCCTTGACTCCATTATCAATCAAAAATCTGCCTAACTCAGTCTCAAATATATTCAATGACCCAGCCTCCACTTTTGAGGAAGGGAGTTCCAAAGATAAACACAACCCTCAGAAAAAATCCTTTTATTGTTGGTTATAACACATTCACATCATGAAGGTGAGAGATGTCAGTGCCGGAGTTTGCAAAACAGGCATGAGAAATGCAGTGACCCACCCTTCTTGCCTTAGAAATGGTGGCCCCTGGGATCAGAGGGCAGGCGGGGCTGCGATTTAATGTCTCACATGAAGGGCAGCACCTCTGACTGTGCAGCACTCCCTCCAGCCTGGATTATGAGCTCAAATCTCTGGAGTGGTTCTTAAGCCCATGACTTTTTGACTCAAAGGAGCGAGTGCTGAGCTGAGTCACAATCAGTGTTTTTTTCATGGGATGTGGGCATTGCTGGCAAACCCAGCTTTCATTTCCCATCAGTATTGCTCTTGAGAAGGTGGTGGTGAGCTGCCTCCCTCAATCGCTGCAGGTGGAGGACATTCCATTTTAAACCCGGACTGCAGAAGTGAAAGGCCAGTCTCCGAAATCTGACTCACCTTTGTCCTGGTTTTAATCTCCCGTCCGTCCTGTGGTGTAGGTACACACACCGTGCTGTTAGGGAGGGGGGTTCCAGGATTTTGACCCAGCGACAGTGAAGGAACGGCGATATGGTTCCAAGTCAGGATGGTGAGTGACTTGGAGGGGAACTTGCAGCTGGCGGTGATGCCATGTGATGCCATGTGATGCCATGTGTCTGCTGCTCTTGTCCTTCCAGGAGGTAGAGGCTGCAGGATTGGAAGGTGCTATCGAAGGAGGCTTAGCAAGTTGCTGCAGTCCATCTTGAAAGACTCTGAGAAGGATGCACCATACAAAGAACAAAGAACAAAGAAAAGTACAGCACAGGAACAGGCCCTTCGGCCCTCCAAGCCTGCGCCGTTCATATTGCCCGTCAATTAAAACATTTTGCACTTCTGGGGTCCGTATCCCTCTATTCCCATCCTATTCATGTATTTGTCAAGCTGCCTCTTAAACGCCACTAATGTACCTGCTTCCATCACCTCCTCTGGCAGCGAATTCCAGACACTCGCTACCCTCTGCGTAAAAAACTTGCCCTGCACATCTCCTCTATAGTTTTCTCCTCTCACCTTAAATCTATATCCCCTAGTAATTGACTCTTCCGTCCTGGGAAAAAGCTTTTGACTATCTACTCTGTCCATGCCACTCATAATTTTGTAAACTTCTATCAAGTCGCCCCTCAATCTCCGTCACTCTAGTAAGAACAATCTGAGTTTCTCCAACCTCTCCTCATAGCTAATAACCTCCAGACCTGGCAGCATCCTGGTAAACCTCCTCTGCACCCTCTCCAATGCCTCCATATCCTTCTGATAATGTGGTGACCAGAATTGCAGGCAATATTCCAAGTGTGGCCAACCAAGGTTCTATACAGCTGCAGCATGACTTCCCAGCTTTTATACTCAATACCCCTGCCAATGAAGGCAAGCATGCCACATGCCTTCTTGACTACCTTATCCACCTGCGTTGTCACTTTCAGTGACCTGTGGACCTGTACACCCAGATCCCTCTGCCCATCAATGCACTTAAGGGTTCTGCCATTTACTGTATAATTCCTGCCTGTATTAGACCTTCCAAAATGCATTAGCTCGCATTTGTCCGGATTAAACTCCATCTGCCATTTCTCCTCCCAAGTCTCCAACCGATCTATATCCCATTGTATCCTTTGACAATCCCCTTCACTATCTGCAACTCCTCCAACTTTAGTGTCCTCTGCAAACTTACTAATTAGCCCAGTTACATTTTCCTCCAAATCATTTATGTATACCACAAACAGCAAAGGTCCCAGCACTGATCCCTGTGGAACTCCACTAGTCACAGCTCTCCATTCAGAAAAGCACCCTTCCACTGCTACCCTCTGTCTTCTATGACCAAGCCAATTCTGAATCCATCTTGCCAGCTCACCTCTGATCCCGTGCGACTTTACCTTCTGTACCAGTCTGCCATGAGGGACCTTGTCAAAGGCCTTACTGAAATCCATGTATATAACATCCACTGCCCTTCCATCATCGATCATCTTTGTCACTTCCTTGAAAAACTCGATCAAGTTAGTGAGACACGACCTCCCCTTCACAAAACCATGCTGCCTCTCATTAATACGCCCATTTGCTTCCAAATGGTAGTAAATCCTATCACGAAGAATCTTCTCCAATAATTTCCCTACCACTGACATAAGGCTCACAGGCCTGTAATTTCCTGGATTATCCCTGCTTAAACAATGGAACAACATTGGCCATTCTCCAGTCCTCTGGGACCTCACCCGTAGCCAGTGAGGATACAAAGATTTCTGTCAAGGCCCCAGCAATCTCCTCCCTTGCCTCCCTCAGTACTCTGGGGTAGATCCCATCTGGCCCTGGGGACTTATCTACCTTAATATTCTTCAAGACGCCTAACACCTCCTCTTTTTTGATCTCAACATGATCTAGGCTATCTACACACTCTTCCCTAGGCAAATCGACCACTAAGTCCTTCTCTTTTGTGAACACTGATGAGAAGTCCAAAACAAAAACAGAATTACCTGGAAAAACTCAGCAGGTCTGGCAGCATCGGCGGAGAAGAAAAGAGTTGACGTTTCGAGTCCTCATGACCCTTCGACAGAACTTGAGTTCGAGTCCAAGAAAGAGTTGAAATATAAGCTGGTTTAAGGTGTGTGTGTGGGGGGTGGAGAGAGAGAAAGAGAGAGAGGTGGAGGGGGGGTGTGGTTGTAGGAATAAACAAGCAGTGATAGAAGCAGATCATCAAAAGATTTCAACAACAATTTGTTTTTATCTACTGATGAGAAGTATTCATTTAGTATCTCTCCCATTTCTTCTGGCTCCACACACAGATTACCACCTCTGTCCCTGAGTGGGCCTACCCTTTTTTCTGGCTACCCTCTTGCTTTTTACATTTGTATAAAAGGCTTTGGGATTTTCCTTAATCCTGGTTGCCAGTGACTTTTCATGACCCCTTTTAGCCCTCCTGACTCCTTGCTTTCTTCCTACTTTCTTTATATTCTCCACTGGCTTCATCTGTTCCCAGCCTTCTAGCCCTTACGAATGCTTCCCTTTTCTTTTTGACTAATCTCACAATATCCTTCATTATCCAAGGTTCCTGAAACTTGCCATACTTATCCTTCATCCTAGCAGGAACATGCCAGTCCTGAATTCTTATCAAACGACGTTTGAAAGCCCCCCCACGTGTCAGTTGTTGATTTGCCCTCAAATATCCGCCTCCAGTCTAGATTCCTCCGTTCCTGCCTAATATTGTTATAATTAGCCTTCCCCCAATTAAGCACCTTAACCTGAGGACTCCTGTTATCCTACTCCACCAGTACCTTGAACGTGGCTAATTAAGGAAGTTAAGGATGGTTTCAACCTCAAAGAAAGGGTGGATAGAAGATTAGTGGCAGGCCAGAAGATTGGGAAACTTTTAGAAACCAGAAAAGGATGACTTAAAAACATAATAAAGAGGAAGAAATTAGAATATGAGAGTAAACTGGCAAGAAATATAAGAACAGATTGTGAGATCTTCTACAAGTGTATATAAAGGAAGAGCGTAGCTAAAGTAAACATAAGGTCCTTTAGAGGGTGGGACTGGGGAATTAATAATGGGAAACAAGGAAGTGGCGGAGATTTTAAACAAATATTTTGTATCTGTCTTCACAGTAGAAACCACAAAAAGCATCCTCAATAACAGTATAAAAGCAGGGGGCAAAAGGGAGAGATGAACGTAGAATGATCACGATCATTAGATCAAGGAAAACTAGTGGGTCTAAAGGCTGACAAGTCTCCTGGACCTGGTGGCCTACACCCCAGGATATAAAGGAAATGGCTGCAGAGGTAGTGGATGTATCGATTGTAATCTTCCAAAATTCCCTAGATTCTGGATTGCTCCCGGCAGATTGGAAAACTGCAAGTGTAACACCAGTGTTCTAGAAAGGTGGGGGGAGACAGAAAGCAGGAAGCTGTAGGCTAGTTAGTCTAACGCCTGTCATTGGAATCCAGTATGAAGGAAGTACAGTAATTCCTCACTTAACATCGTCATTATGGTCCTGAAAAGTGCAACTTTTAGTTAGACAATGGGTGGAATTTTCGGAGCCCACTGGCAGCGGGTGAGATGGGTGGCGTGCGCGGTGAATATGGCGGAACCCACTTCACCACGGCGTGAAGGTAGATCGCGATCGTCCACTCAGCCTGCCGATGGCAGGTCATGTTTTCCACCATTGGCCGGAGGGGAACTAACTGTAATACGTCAGCATATCATTAAAAGGCTAAAAGCAAGAGTTCTGTTGAAGAGTCACACGGACTCGATACGTTAACTGTGTCCCTCTCCGCAGGCGCTCTCAGACCTGCTGAGTTTTTCCGGCTATTTTTGTTTTTTGTTTGTAATTAAAAGGCCGTCCCACCAGACTCTTGGAACCCCATCATATCATCCGTCCACGTCTGCAGAAAGCTGACGTGTTTCACAGCAGCACGCAGGTGACGTGCACTTGGGGTGAGCTGAGGCGAGTGAGCAGCAGCGTTCTCCACAGCTCGCCCATTGTTTACAGGCCTCAGGGCGCCAGGTGGTAGGGGCAACCGATACCTGGCCCCAGAGGTGACTGCTGAGGTGGGGGGATGGTGTCCGGGGGCAAATGCTGGCCAGTCTCTGAGGCAACTGCTGAGGTGAGAGGGGTGAAGCACTGCCCTGACGCTGCATCCCACGCCCAGGCAATCGAGTTGGGGGACAGGGTAAATGAGGGGAGTGGCCACGCATTAGGGACACCGGTATAAACTGACCGTCCTTCTGCAGCTAAAACAGATCAGGCGCAGCCACCGTGATATGATTGCGGTCAGGCTCCTAGCCTGCCTGCTCATGCAAGCAACACGGAGGTACCAAGCGCTTCACACCTTACCCACTCCCCCACCCCCCCGGCACAGACTTCGAGTCCACCACCATTTTATTGGACTGTGCAGCAGTTGGACTGCACACATTATACAATCTCCTCTCCAGCGCTGACCATGTAGCAGTCACTGCTGGAGACGTTCACAGCCCCTTGCAAGCTCAGCATCCTGGTTTGGACCAGTGTCCCCCATGTTGCAGGTTGACAGGACGGCCATGTAGTGCACTCATCTCTGGCCATCCGAGGGGTGACCAGGACTCTCCAGGAAGCATTAAGGGGCAGTCACACAGGGCCAGGAAAGGTGCTAAGCACAGCCATGATAACCACGTGTCTCTCTCTCTTTCGTGCAGCAGGAGGATCACGTCAGGATCATGGATCCTGGTGACCTAGCTGTGTGCCTGATGGCCTACGGAGACTGTAGAAGACTGAGGGGAGAGCGACTGAGGCTCCTGGCTGCACAGAGGCAGCAGCAACAACCTCATGAAGGGACAGCAAGGGCTCTCACACACGCTGCCCAGGAGCGACAGCGAGCCATGGCTGGTCAGCGCCTAGCGACACCCAGGGTCTATAGATACCGTCTGCCATTCCTATAGATGACTGAGAACCAGTGTCGCTGACGACTGCGCATGTCTGGGGACCTGGTGGCTCATATCTGCCACTTACTGCAGGACTTGGTGCCAGGGGGACATGGAGGGCATCCACTGCCAGTGGCTGTGAAAGTGACTGCGGTGCTCAGTTTCTACGCCAGTGGCTCCTTTCAGGGCTCCACAGGTGACCTCTGTGGGATCTCACAATCTGCCACCCACAAACATATCCATGAGGTCACGGATGCCACCTTCTCCATGGAACACAACTTTGTACATTTCGCCCGGGACCGGGACAGTCAGGATGTAAGGGCCATTGGATTCGCCCTGATCTCGGGATTCCCACAGGTACAGGGTGTGATTCACTGCACTCATGTGGTGCTCGGGTCTCCATCGCTACACTCAGTGGACTTCATCAACCACAAGGGATTCCATTCACTGAACATGCAGCGACCACCAGGAACACATCCTGCAGGTATGTGCACGGTTTCCAGGGAGTGTGCACAATGCCTACATCCTGAGTCACTCACAGATCCCTGCAGTCTTCCAGGGCCCACAGAAGCTACAGGGTTGGATACTTGGGGACAAGGGCAACCCACAGAGGCCGTGGCTGATGACACCTGTGCAGCAGCCTCAGACTGCAACAGAGCGACGCTGTAATGAGGCTCATGCAGCAGCTCACACCTTGGTGGAACAGACCATCGGGATGCTGAAGATGAGGTTCTGGTGCCTGGACCGGTCTCGTGGATCCCTGCAATACAGTCCGCAGAGGGTGTCACACATCATTGTCGTCTGCTGCCCATTTACAACCTGGCGCTGCAATGGGGTGAGGAGCTGGCTGAGGAGGAGATGGAGGAGCTGGAGGTCTCCTCCGATGAGGAGGACACCGATGGGGATGAGGGTGAGGGGATCCTCGGTGGTGACGATGAGGGTGAGGGGATCCTCAGTGGTGACGATGAGGGTGAGGGGATCCTCGGTGGTGACAATGGGGATGAGGGTGAGGGGATCCTCGGTGGTGACGATGAGAGTGAGGGTGAGGGGATCCTCGGTGGTGACGATGAGGGTGAGGGTGAGGGGATCCTCGGTGGTGACGATGAGAGTGAGGGTGAGGGGATCCTTGGTAGTGATGACGATGGGGATGAGGGTGAGGGGATCCTCGGGGGTGATGACGATGGGAATGAGGCTCTCACACTGACCAGACGAGACAGGCGCACTCAGGAGGTCCTCAAAGCTGCCAGATTTGTGGAGGATGATGACGACATGGAGTGAGGTGTCCCCATAGATCCTCACATTACATTTGTGAACATTTGACCCCAGCCTGTCTTACAGCAGCGCCTATACCCTCTGTGAGAACACTCCTGTCATGGAGATGCAGGGGAGGCCCCAATAGTCACTCAGTCGCAGGAGGATGATGACAACATGCGGTGAGGACACTCCATAGATCTTCCCATCTCCTCTGAGAATGTCTGACTCCAGTCTGGCTGAGGGCAGCTCACTTGCTCCATGATCAGGGCCATCTCAGAGACGCAGCCATGAAACTTCAGACGCATCTGATGCTGTGTCCGCCTTCAGCACCTCAGCCCTTCAGGAGCTGGTGCACAGCATCACTGGTCGCAGATGCTGGTGTGATGTGGGCCAGCCCCACCTTAAAGCTGCTGAGAGCTCACAGAGAGTATGAGAGAATTCTGTGGCGCCTGCCCACTACATTCTGGCAGCAATGACCAGCACCACCGAGGTGCAGGCATCAGTAATGTTTCCAGGGAGTGTGAGGCTGGACCATCACTGTGGTCTGAAGGTTGCACAGAGCACAGGGAAGAGGCCCTGGACTGAGACTCCCGTCTTTTATCTTGTGAAGAATGATTTCATATCCAAGTGACAAGAATTAGAACAGGCGTGTTCAATTAAGGCATGAGTTCAATTAGAACACATTAGAACAGGTATGGTGACATTCGTAGGAGTTTATTGACAATAGTGAACAGTATGTACAAGTGATCAACACCAATGGCCAGGCTGTGCAGCTACTTTTATCTAACTTTCCTAACCCTGCCACTACGTCTTGGTGCTCCCCGGACCCCCACAGCAGAGATGGAAGCTGCCTGCTGACTGTGACACCCTGTCTGTGATGATTTTGGCGGGCATCCTCTGGGGGGCCGAGAGTTGGGCCCCAGCCTGCCTTCAGGGTCCTGCTGTGTGGCAGTGGCACCCTCCTCAGCCTGTGAAACTGGATCTGCGGAGGTCACAGGAAGATAGGATTCAGATGGGCTGGTTAATCCTAGAGTCAAAAACAAAAAAACTGCGGATGCTGGAAATCCAAAACAAAAACAGAATTACCTGGAAAAACTCAGCAGGTCTGGCAGCATCGGCGGAGAAGAAAAGAGTTGACGTTTCGAGTCCTCATGGCCCTTCGACAGAACTTGAGGCACAGCATCACTGGTCACAGATGCTGGTGTGACGGGGGCCAGCCCCACCTTAAAGCTCACCCAAGTTCTGTCGAAGGGTCATGAGGACTCGAAACGTCAACTCTTTTCTTCTCCGCCGATGCTGCCAGACCTGCTGAGTTTTTCCAGGTAATTCTGTTTTTGTTTTGTAATCCTAGAGTCACCTGGGTGGATGGCCCCGGAGCATGCACCTGCTGATCCTCCTCCCTATGGGTGCCCGAAGTCCCCAGCCTGACTCCATGAGTAGAAGGGGTAGCTGGAGTGAGATCGAGCTGCCCAGCATCCCTCACATACACACTGTTGGGGGCCAACTATGGCACCAGTGATGGAGTTAAGCCCACGTGACAGTGCAGGAGTGATGTCCTCAACCAAGGTCTCCATGGCGGCCACCAGCCTGCCAGTGTTGACCTCGGTGCATTGACATGCCAGCGCTATCACCTCAGCCTGAAGACGGACGGACTCCTCCATCGTGCCTTGCAATCTGAGGAGTGCAGCGGACATCCCTTCCTGATGTTCCCGAGCTTGCCTTTGCAGCTCCAGCAACTGTGACATGACCGAGTCCAGAGGCTCACCATCTGACTCGGACTTAGCAACGTTCTGATCTCCAGCAATACTCCGAGTGCTGGGGACCTGGGTAGTCCCTGCCTCTGCCTGCAGTGATCAGAAAGTGCGATGTGCTCACCAGATTGTGAACCCGAGGCTACCCTAAAGCTAGATCCCACCGAGGTGTGTGTCTCTGTGCTGGTGGAGGGTGTGGGTGAGCGCTGTGACAGGACTTCACG
This sequence comes from Carcharodon carcharias, assembly GCF_017639515.1. NCBI lineage: Eukaryota > Metazoa > Chordata > Chondrichthyes > Lamniformes > Lamnidae > Carcharodon > Carcharodon carcharias. Next base: position 191,138,062 of record NC_054470.1, read on the forward strand.
GGGGGTGCCTTCAGATTACTCTCCAGAGGTTTTTTCGGGCCTGATTGGAGGCCCTGGGTTATGGATTCTGTCAGTTGTTTCCCAGATGTGCCTGCGGAAGTGGCCTGTGAAAGAGGACAGCATGGTTGTCTGACGGATGAAGCACTGCTGGATCCCCACTTGGTAGAGCAGCATTGACCTCACCGTCAGCACAGGACCGGTCTCAGTCATCAGCCAGCTGGATGGCTCTGTTTTTGAATTCAGTCAGCACTTTGATTTCCGGCATCCTTCCACCTGTCTGCGACCTTTCTCTCCTGCTGTGAGCCAGTTTGGCCTGCATGGATAGAGATGGGGAGAGTGTGTAAGGACTCCTGCTGGGCCAGATGGTAAGTATACCTGGCCTGTGTGAGTGGTGAGTGGTCCCATGGCCGGGCTGAAGACAATGACGGTGAGTGTGAGAGAGTGAATGGCGATGTCCCTTGCACTGGCAGCGAGTGAGGGCCCTGTGGGTGTGTGATGGGTTTGTGAGTGTGTGAGTTGAGTGATGAGAAGAGTGACTTACCCTGGTGGAACGGACGAGATCATTCACCCTTTAGCGGCACCGGGTGGCTGTCCTCCTCTGCACGGCTTTTGCACTGACCTCCGCCTCCCTAGCCGGGCTGGTGACTTTGCTGCCTATCCTGCGGCCCGAGTGGGGTTACACCACATCCCGGCGGGCCTCCGCAGCATCCAGCTGTCGCTCGAGGGACCCGTCCGTGAAGCGGGGGAGGGGGGGGGCTGCAGTCTTCTTGCCTTCGCTGGCCATGTCTCCCGGGCAGCGGTGGTGAGCTGGTGGTGGCGGTCAGCGCTTTGCCGGCGGCTTGCCTTTTAAAGATAGCGGCCGGCGTGATGCAGCAAGCGGGGTGATGGTGAACGGGCGAGCGAGAGCCCGCTCAGTGTAGTTTCCCGGGAATGCATAAATAATAAGGCAGGCTCGAGACGATACGGTGTGAAAACCCGCCATTTTCACCGGCGGGTAGGACCCCATTTTACCCGCCCGCGACAGCAATTGGTGCAATTCTGGGAAAATTCTGCCCAACCAGATTTTCCCAATTAAAACCAGTGTAAAACCAGTAGTTAGGTTCTGTAGCGCCTTTCTCATCAGAGAAAAAAAAACATTAAAACATTATACCCTGTAAATTTAAACACTTCTTCCTCTTCATCAGGTTCCTTATTCTTGCTGAGGGTTTGCGCCAGCCGCTTCTGCTGTGAGCAACAGAGCTTCTGAAACTGGGTTTCATTGCTAATTTTGGGATGATGCTCGATAAGGCCCCAGTCGTTCCTGAGGTGACCAGCGACCACTCTGCTTCATCAGGAGAGGTCCCCGGATGTGTCACCCATCTTCCTCGTGTCTACTTTCAGGTCCATTGTCCTCCAGCCGGGAACACCTTCCTCTTCCGCCGTTCCCTACTTCATGCACTTAAGAGGGATATCATCCCCTGTCGACTGCAGAGAAAGCTGTTGGCACCCTCCTTCAGTTCAGCTCCTCAGCCGAGGCGAGGTACTTGGCTGTGCCCACTGGTGTGCATTACCAGCTGCCTGGAGGAGTAAGTGAGAGCGGAGGACACTGTGGGATGCTGGTGAGCCTCAACCACATTCAAAACCAGAGTATGCCAAAAGACCATAAGACATAAGAGCAGAGATTAGGCCATTCGGCCCATCGGGTCTGCTCCGCCATTCAATCATGAGGCTGGTACTGGCTCAGAGAGAGACTAGTCCTGTCACAGGAATCACCCCGTACACCAGAATATTGTCAATACTGTACATTGCACAGTTAATTTACTTTAAAATTTTACAACATGTAAGAAATACAGGTATCTTCATTCTTTCAGCTTAACTCCTGCTCACCCCCTCTCCTGCTCACTGTTGATCATGCTCCCTGACCCTCCACCTCACAGACCCTCCCACTTCCCAACCCACCCCCTGTCCAACCCTCCCACTCCCCAACCCTCCCACTCCCCGACCCTCCCACTGTCCGACCCTCCCACTGTCCGACCCTCCCACTCCCGACCCTCCCACTCCCCGACCCTCCCACTGTCCGACCCTCCCACTGTCCGACCCTCCCACTCCCGACCCTCCCACTCTCCGACCCTCCCACTGTCCGACCCTCCCACTCCCGACCCTCCCACTCCCCGACCCTCCCACTGTCCGACCCTCCCACTGTCCGACCCTCCCAGTCCCCAACCCTCCCACTCCCAACCCTCCCCCTGTCCAACCCTCCCACTCCCCGACCCTCCCACTCCCCGACCCTCCCACTGTCCGACCCTCCCACTGTCCGACCCTCCCACTCCCGACCCTCCCACTCCCCGACCCTCCCACTCCCAACCCTCCCCCTGTCCAACCCTCCCACTCCCCGACCCTCCCACTGTCCGACACTCCCACTCCCCGACCCTCCCACTGTCCAACCCTCCCACTCCCCGACCCTCCCACTCCCCGACCCTCCCACTGTCCGACACTCCCACTCCCCGACCCTCCCACTGTCCGACCCTCCCACTGTCAGACCCTCCCACTGTCCGACCCTCCCACTCCCCAACCCTCCCACTCCCAACCCTCCCCCTGTCCAACCCTCCCACTCCCCGACCCTCCCACTCCCCGACCCTCCCACTGTCCGACCCTCCCACTGTCCGACCCTCCCACTCCACAACCCTCCCACTCTCCGACCCTCCCACTCCTGACCCTCCCCCTGTCCGACCCTCCCACTCCCCAACCCTCCCACTCCCCAACTCTCCCACTCCCAACCCTCCCCCTGTCCAACCCTCCCACTCCCCGACCCTCCCACTCCCCGACCCTCCCACTCCCCGACCCTCCCACTGTCCGACCCTCCCACTGTCCGACACTCCCACTCCCTGACACTCCCACTCCCCGACCCTCCCACTGTCCGACCCTCCCACTCCCGACCCTCCCACTCCCCGACCCTCCCACTGTCCAACCTTCCCACTGTCTGACCCTCCCCCTGTCCGACCCTCCCACTCCCCGACCCTCCCACTCCCCGACCCTCCCACTGTCCGACCCTCCCACTGTCCGACACTCCCACTCCCTGACCCTCCCCCTGTCCAACCCTCCCACTCCTGACCCTCCCACTCCCCGACCCTCCCACTCCCCGACCCTCCCACTCCCCGACCCTCCCACTCCCCGACCCTCCCCCTGTCCGACCCTCCCACTCCCCGACCCTCCCACTCCCTGACCCACCCACTGTCCGACCCTCCCACTCCTGACCCTCCCCCTGTCCAACCGTCCCACTCCCCAACCCTCCCACTCCCCGACCCTCCCACTGTCCGACCCTCCCACTGTCCGACCCTCCCACTCCCGACCCTCCCACTCCCCGACCCTCCCACTGTCCGACCCTCCCACTCCCGACCCTCCCACTCCCCGACCCTCCCACTGTCCGACCCTCCCACTGTCCGACCCTCCCACTCCCGACCCTCCCACTCCTGACCCTCCCACTCCCCGACCCTCCCACTGTCCGACACTCCCACTCCTGACCCTCCCCCTGTCCGACCCTCCCAATCCCCAACCCTCCCACTCCCCAACTCTCCCACTCCCAACCCTCCCCCTGTCCAACCCTCCCACTCCCCGACCCTCCCACTCCCCGACCCTCCCCCTGTCCAACCCTCCCACTCCCCGACCCTCCCACTCCCCGACCCTCCCACTCCCCGACCCTCCCACTGTCCGACCCTCCCACTGTCCGTCACTCCCACTCCCTGACCCTCCCACTCCCCGACCCTCCCACTGTCCGACCCTCCCACTCCCGACCCTCCCACTCCCCGACCCTCCCACTGTCCGACCCTCCCACTCCCGACCCTCCACCTCCCCAACCCTCCACTCCCCAACTCTCCCACTCCCAACCCTCCCCCTGTCCAACCCTCCCACTCCCCGACCCTCCCACTCCCCGACCCTCCCACTCCCGACCCTCCCACTGTCCCGACCCTCCCACTGTCCGACACTCCCACTCCCTGACACTCCCACTCCCCGACCCTCCCACTGTCCGACCCTCCCACTCCCGACCCTCCCCACTCCCGACCCTCCCACTGTCCGACCCTCCCACTGTCCCGACCCTCACTGTCCGACCCTCCCACTCCTGACCCTCCCACTCCCCAACCTCCCACTCCCCAACTCTCCCACTCCCAACCCTCCCCCTGTCCAACCCTCCCACTCCCCGACCCTCCACTCCCAACCCTCCCACTCCCGACCCTCCCCCTGTCCGACCCTCCCACTCCCGACCCTCCCACTCCCCGACCCTCCCACTGTCCGACCCTCCCACTGTCCGACCCTCCCACTCCCGACCCTCCCACTCCTGACCCTCCCACTCCCGACCCTCCCACTCCCCAACCCTCCCACTGTCCGACCCTCCCACTCCTGACCCTCCCCCTGTCCGACCCTCCCACTCCCCGACCCTCCCACTCCCCGACCCTCCCACTCCCCGACCCTCCCACTGTCCGACCCTCCCACTGTCCGTCACTCCCACTCCCTGACCCTCCCACTCCCCGACCCACCCACTGTCCGACCCTCCCACTCCCGACCCTCCCACTCCCCGACCCTCCCACTGTCCAACCCTCCCACAGTCCGACCCTCCCCCTGTCCAACCCTCCCACTCCCCGACCCTCCCACTCCCCGACCCTCCCACTGTCCGACCCTCCCACTGTCCGACCCTCCCACTCCTGACCCTCCCCCTGTCCAACCCTCCCACTCCCCAACACTCCCACTCCCCGACCCTCCCACTGTCCGACCCTCCCACTGTCCGACCCTCCCACTCCCGACCCTCCCACTCCCCGACCCTCCCACTGTCCGACCCTCCCACTCCCGACCCTCCCACTCCTGACCCTCCCACTGTCCGACCCTGCCACTGTCCGACCCTCCCACTCCTGACCCTCCCACTGTCCGACCCTCCCACTCCTGACCCTCCCACTCCCCAACCCTCCCACTCCCCGACCCTCCCACTGTCCGACCCTCCCACTCCTGACCCTCCCACTCCCCGACCCTCCCACTCCCCGACCCTCCCACTGTCCGACCCTCCCACTGTCCGACACTCCCACTCCCTGACACTCCCACTCCCCGACCCTCCCACTGTCCGACCCTCCCACTCCCGACCCTCCCACTCCCCGACCCTCCCACTGTCCAACCTTCCCACTGTCCGACCCTCCCCCTGTCCAACCCTCCCACTCCCCGACCCTCCCACTCCCCGACCCTCCCACTGTCCGACCCTCCCACTGTCCGACACTCCCACTCCCTGACCCACCCACTGTCCGACCCTCCCACTCCTGACCCTCCCCCTGTCCAACCGTCCCACTGTCCAACCCTCCCACTCCCCGACCCTCCCACTGTCCGACCCTCCCACTGTCCGACCCTCCCACTCCCGACCCTCCCACTCCCCGACCCTCCCACTGTCCGACCCTCCCACTCCCGACCCTCCCACTCCCCGACCCTCCCACTGTCCGACCCTCCCACTGTCCGACCCTCCCACTCCCGACCCTCCCACTCCTGACCCTCCCACTCCCCGACCCTCCCACTGTCCGACCCTCCCACTCCTGACCCTCCCCCTGTCCGACCCTCCCACTCCCCAACCCTCCCACTCCCCAACTCTCCCACTCCCAACCCTCCCCCTGTCCAACCCTCCCACTCCCCGACCCTCCCACTCCCCGACCCTCCCACTCCCCGACCCTCCCACTCCCCGACCCTCCCACTGTCCGACCCTCCCACTGTCCGTCACTCCCACTCCCTGACCCTCCCACTCCCCGACCCTCCCACTGTCCGACCCTCCCACTCCCGACCCTCCCACTCCCCAACCCTCCCACTCCCCAACTCTCCCACTCCCAACCCTCCCCCTGTCCAACCCTCCCACTCCCCGACCCTCCCACTCCCCGACCCTCCCACTCCCCGACCCTCCCACTGTCCGACCCTCCCACTGTCCGACACTCCCACTCCCTGACACTCCCACTCCCCGACCCTCCCACTGTCCGACCCTCCCACTCCCGACCCTCCCACTCCCCGACCCTCCCACTGTCCAACCTTCCCACTGTCCGACCCTCCCCCTGTCCAACCCTCCCACTCCCCGACCCTCCCACTCCCCGACCCTCCCACTGTCCGACCCTCCCACTGTCCGACACTCCCACTCCCTGACCCACCCACTGTCCAACCCTCCCACTCCTGACCCTCCCCCTGTCCAACCGTCCCACTCCCCAACCCTCCCACTCCCCGACCCTCCCACTGTCCGACCCTCCCACTGTCCGACCCTCCCACTCCCGACCCTCCCACTCCCCGACCCTCCCACTGTCCGACCCTCCCACTGTCCGACCCTCCCACTCCCGACCCTCCCACTCCTGACCCTCCCACTCCCCGACCCTCCCACTGTCCGACCCTCCCACTCCCGACCCTCCCACTCCCCGACCCTCCCACTGTCCGACCCTCCCACTGTCCGACCCTCCCACTCCCCGACCCTCCCACTGTCCGACCCTCCCCCTGTCCGACCCTCCCACTCCCCAACCTCCCACTCCCCAACTCTCCCACTCCCAACCCTCCCCCTGTCCAACCCTCCCACTCCCCGACCCTCCCACTCCCCGACCCTCCCACTCCCCGACCCTCCCACTGTCCGACCCTCCCACTGTCCGTCACTCCCACTCCCTGACCCTCCCACTCCCCGACCCTCCCACTGTCCGACCCTCCCACTCCCGACCCTCCCACTCCCCGACCCTCCCACTGTCCAACCCTCCCACAGTCCGACCCTCCCCCTATCCAACCCTCCCACTCCCCGACCCTCCCACTCCCCGACCCTCCCACTGTCCGACCCTCCCACTCCCGACCCTCCCACTCCCCAACCCTCCCACTCCCCAACCCTCCCACTCCCAACCCTCCCACTCCCGACCCTCCCACTGTCCGACCCTCCCACTGTCCGACCCTCCCACTCCTGACCCTCCCCCTGTCCAACCCTCCCACTCCCCAACACTCCCACTCCCCGACCCTCCCACTGTCCGACCCTCCCACTGTCCGACCCTCCCACTCCCGACCCTCCCACTCCCCGACCCTCCCACTGTCCAACCTTCCCACTGTCCGACCCTCCCCCTGTCCAACCCTCCCACTCCCCGACCCTCCCACTCCCCGACCCTCCCACTGTCCGACCCTCCCACTGTCCGACACTCCCACTCCCTGACCCACCCACTGTCCGACCCTCCCACTCCTGACCCTCCCCCTGTCCAACCGTCCCACTCCCCAACCCTCCCACTCCCCGACCCTCCCACTGTCCGACCCTCCCACTGTCCGACCCTCCCACTCCCGACCCTCCCACTCCCCGACCCTCCCACTGTCCGACCCTCCCACTGTCCGACCCTCCCACTCCCGACCCTCCCACTCCTGACCCTCCCACTCCCCGACCCTCCCACTGTCCGACCCTCCCACTCCCGACCCTCCCACTCCCCGACCCTCCCACTGTCCGACCCTCCCACTGTCCGACCCTCCCACTCCCCGACCCTCCCACTGTCCGACCCTCCCCCTGTCCGACCCTCCCACTCCCCAACCTCCCACTCCCCAACTCTCCCACTCCCAACCCTCCCCCTGTCCAACCCTCCCACTCCCCGACCCTCCCACTCCCCGACCCTCCCACTCCCCGACCCTCCCACTGTCCGACCCTCCCACTGTCCGTCACTCCCACTCCCTGACCCTCCCACTCCCCGACCCTCCCACTGTCCGACCCTCCCACTCCCGACCCTCCCACTCCCCGACCCTCCCACTGTCCAACCCTCCCACAGTCCGACCCTCCCCCTGTCCAACCCTCCCACTCCCCGACCCTCCCACTCCCCGACCCTCCCACTGTCCGACCCTCCCACTCCCGACCCTCCCACTCCCCAACCCTCCCACTCCCCAACCCTCCCACTCCCAACCATCCCACTCCCGACCCTCCCACTGTCCGACCCTCCCACTGTCCGACCCTCCCACTCCCCGACCCTCCCCCTGTCCAACCCTCCCACTCCCCAACACTCCCACTCCCCGACCCTCCCACTGTCCGACCCTCCCACTGTCCGACCCTCCCACTCCCCGACCCTCCCCCTGTCCAACCCTCCCACTCCCCAACCCTCCCACTCCCCGACCCTCCCACTGTCCGACCCTCCCACTGTCCGACCCTCCCACTCCCGACCCTCCCACTCCCCGACCCTCCCACTGTCCGACCCTCCCACTCCCGACCCTCCCACTCCCCGACCCTCCCACTGTCCGACCCTCCCACTGTCCGACCCTCCCACTCCTGACCCTCCCCCTGTCCGACCCTCCCACTCCCCAACCCTCCCACTCCCCAACCCTCCCACTCCCCGACCCTCCCACTCCCGACCCTCCCACTCCCCAACCCTCCCACTCCCGACCCTCCCACTCCCCGACCCTCCCACTGTCCGACCCTCCCACTGTCCGACCCTCCCACTCCCGACCCTCCCACTCCCCAACCCTCCCACTGTCCGACCCTCCCACTCCCAACCCTCCCACTGTCCGACCCTCCCACTCCTGACCCTCCCACTGTCCGACCCTCCCACTCCCCAACCCTCCCCCTGTCCAACCCTCCCACTTCCCGACCCTCCCACTCCCGACCCTCCCACTCCTGACCCTCCCACTCCCCGACCCTCCCACTCCTGACCCTCCCACTCCCCGACCCTCCCACTCCCGACCCTCCCACTCCCCAACCCTCCCACTCCCCGACCCTCCCACTGTCCGACCCTCCCACTCCTGACCCTCCCACTCCCCGACCCTCCCACTCCCAACCCTCCCCCTGTCCAACCCTCCCACTCCCCGACCCTCCCACTCCCCAACCCTCCCACTCCCCGACCCTCCCACTGTCCGACCCTCCCACTGTCCGACACTCCCACTCCTGACCCTCCCACTCCCCGACCCTCCCACTCCCAACCCTCCCACTGTCCGACCCTCCCACTCCCGACCCTCCCACTCCTGACCCTCCCACTCCTGACCCTCCCACTGTCCGACACTCCCACTCCCAACCCTCCCACTGTCCGACCCTCCCACTCCCGACCCTCCCACTCCTGACCCTCCCGCTCCCCGACCCTCCCACTCCTGACCCTCCCACTCCCAACCCTCCCACTGTCCGACCCTCCCACTCCCGACCCTCCCACTCCTGACCCTCCCACTCCTGACCCTCCCACTGTCCGACACTCCCACTCCCAACCCTCCCACTGTCCGACCCTCCCACTCCCGACCCTCCCACTCCCAGACCCTCCCGCTCCCCGACCCTCCCACTTCCCGACCCTCCCGCTCCCCGACCCTCCCACTGTCCGACCCTCCCGCTCCCCGACCCTCCCACTGTCCGACCCTCCCACTCCCCGACCCTCCCACTGTCCGACCCTCCCGCTCCCCGACCCTCCCACTCCCCGACCCTCCCACTCCCCAACCCTCCCGTTCCCTGATCCTCCCACTGTCCGACCCTCCCACTCCCCGACCCTCCCACTGTCCGACCCTCCCACTGTCCGACCCTCCCACTCCCGACCCTCCCACTCCTGACCCTCCCACTGTCCGACCCTCCCACTCCCGACCCTCCCACTCCCGACCCTCCCACTGTCCGACCCTCCCACTCCCCGACCCTCCCACTCCCCGACCCTCCCACTGTCCGACCCTCCCACTGTCCGACCCTCCCACTCCCCGACCCTCCCACTCCCCGACCCTCCCACTGTCCGACCCTCCCACTCCTGACCCTCCCACTCCCCGACCCTCCCACTCCCCGACCCTCCCACTGTCCGACCCTCCCACTCCTGACCCTCCCGCTCCCCAACCCTCCCACTCCCAACCCTCCCCCTGTCCAACCCTCCCACTTCCCGACCCTCCCACTCCCGACCCTCCCACTCCTGACCCTCCCACTCCTGACCCTCCCGCTCCTGACCCTCCCGCTGTACGACCCTCCCACTCCTGACCCTCCCACGGTCTGACCCTCCCAATCCCAACCCTCCCACTCCCAACCCTCCCACTCCCAACCCTCCCACTGTCCGACCCTCCCACTCCTGACCCTCCCGCTCCCCGACCCTCCCACTCCTGACCCTCCCACTCCTCAACCCTCCCACTCCTGACCCTCCCGCTCCCCAACCCTCCCACTCCTGACCCTCCCACTGTCCGACCCTCCCACTCCTGACCCTCCCACTCCCCGACCCTCCCACTCCCCGACCCTCCCACTCCCTGAGCCTCCGGGTTGCTGCTGACCCTTCATCTACTTGATCCTGCAGGTTACAGCTGAGCATCCCGATGGCCAACTGTCCCACTGGGCCCTTCCCTTTCGAGAACTCAGGAGGTGAGCGGCGAGAGGCAGGAAGCAGGCTTGGGAGTGAGAGTAACTTCATGTTGCAGGGTTGTGGAACTAAGCCACGGGCTGGAGAGACAGTGAGCGGAAAGGCAACTCCAAAATGGCGCTGGTTGGGTCACGTGACCCTACATCGTCACACCTGGCGTGGGACAACGTTAATGCAAATCCACAACATTAAACTCGAATTCCAGCCCACGTTGAAATCACAATCTTAAATTAAAATGACGTAAAACAGGGAAACCCAAAGTGAGGACTTACTGTAATAACAGGATACTTAAAAAAATCAAAATACAATCAAAGAGAGTCAACAAGGTTTTGTGAAAGGGAAACCGGGTTTGACAAATGTATGCGAGTTCTTTGAGGATATAACAAGCAGGGTGGATAACAGGCATTACAATCGATCCCCGAGCCTGCTCCCCCAATTTGTTAACTTCTTGAATTTTGTTATGCTCCCGGGTAAGGAGGAATGAGCTGGCTCCCCTTCTTTGTTCAACCCCTCGGTTGGTCACAGCAAGGTTAATTTAAGGGGATCCCTTCCCCTGTGAATATCTTTTCCCAGTCCAAGCGTATTTATTTTTTTTAGAAGGAGCCAAATTAACGCGGCTTTCTTGAGTCCAAGAAAGTAAGTTTATCAGTTACTAAAACCCGAAAAAAAATAATAAAAATGCAACACAGAGACACACAGTGAGAAGTTAAGAGTCCAAACAAAAGATTTTTTTAAATATACGGATCAGTCTTTGGCTTGTCCATGAGGCGTAGATGGCGGTACGTTGCAGCCATTAAGTTGAGTGATTCCAATAGAGCTGACCTTGGCAGTTTCGCAGTGAGTTTGGAGACACTTGGTCCTGCAGGGTAGCTGAAGAGGCTGTCCTAGTTCCTTTTTGATTGTGACTTCTGCTGAGTCTTGTCTCCAACAACAAAGAGAGAAAGAGAGACTTCGCCTGCAACTGCAGTTGGTCTTCTCATGCTGTCACTCCCACAGTACACTGGCAAACCCTGCACTGCTCTCCATTCCATGCATTGTATTCAATGAGGATAAATAGTCGTCTTGCATCGATCTCAGGACTGTTTACACATTCTGCGATATAAATCAACAGGAGATGGATTTTTTGGGTTGCTACTGAGACATGCAAATCAGTCTTTGTCTTCGCAACCACAGGACATTAAAGTTCAGTCTTTTGCATCTTTCCTGTCTCCATTTCAAGTGTCTCTGCTTGAAGAAGGTCATGACACCTTTTCAGGTGCGACATTCCATATTCTCTCAGGACAAGTCTGTCAGTATAATCCACATGCGAATTTTCCAGAAAGTGGTCACTTTACATTATCAGCCATTTTTAGCTCGGTGCCTTCACTTGTATTTATTTAAAAAGTTCAAAATGTCCATGAGTAATTTGTGGCAGTAATCAGTTTTTCATGACATGGGGAACTAGTAGACGTGGTGTACTTGGATTTCCAAAATGCATTTGATAAGGACCCACATAAAAGGTTACTACGCGAGATAAGAGCTCATCGTGTTGGAGGTGATATATTTGTGTGAACAGAAGATTAACTAACTAACAGGAAATAGGGAGTCATGATAACTGGGTCATTTTCAGGTTGGCGCACTGTAACTAGTGGAGTGCCACAGGGATCAGTGCTGGGGCCTGAACTATTTACAATCTATATCAATGACTTGGATGAAAGGGCAGAGTTTATTGTAGCTAAAATAATGTTTGCAAAGGGGTAGAGGTAGATTATGGTGAATGAAGAAAAATTTGGCAGCTGGAGTATAACGTGGGAAAATGTGAAGTTGCTCACTTTGGCAGGAGGGATAGAAAAACAGAATATTATTTAAATGTAGAGAGGTTGCTGAATGCTGGGGTAAGGAGGGATCTGAGTGACCCTGCACATGAATCACAAGAAGGTTAGCATGCAGGTACAGCAGGTAATTAGGAAGGCAGATGAAATGTTGGCCTATATTGCCAGGTGGGTGGAGTATAAAAGTAGGGAAGTCTTACTACAACCGTGCAGGGCATTGGGGAGACCACACCTAGAGCACTGTGTACAGCTTTGACCTCCTTAAGGAGGGACATACTTGCATTGAAAGCAGTTCGGAGAAGCTTCACTAGGCTAATTTCTGGGATGCATTTACATTATGAGAAAAGGTTGAGCAGTTTGGGCCTGTACTCAGTGGAGTTCAGAGAAATGAGAGGTGACCTTATTGAAACGTATAAGATTCTGATGCTCTCATGCTCATATTTCTGACCTCAAGCTGCTACAATGTTCCAGCGAAGCCCAACACAGGCTGGAGGAACAGCACTTCATCTTCCAATTAGGCACTTTGCAGATTCTGGACTCAACACTGAGTTCAACAACTTCAGACCATGAAATCTGTATCTAATTTGGTATTTTTTTTTTACCAAGTACCAGTCTATATCTTGTTTTTGCTTTCAGACTGAGCTGACTTATATTCTGCTATTAGCACCTACTCTGGACCAAAGCTTTAGTCTTTAATACTATCATTGCCACTCCCTTTGTCTTGTGTTCCATGACATCTTTGATTTTTAATCTCTCCTACCCTCCAACCTGCCTCCGACCTTCCCTTTTGCGCCACCTGCCCCTCCCCCTCCCCCTCCCCCTTTTTTCAATAGCATAAAACCCTTCACATTCCTACCCCTCTCCAGTTCCAAATATTGGACTCGAAATATTAAGTCCGTTTCTCTCTCCACAGACGCTGTCAGTCCTGCTGAGTTTTTCCAGCAGATTCTGATGGGCTTGTCAGGGTAGCTGCTGAGACAAGGAACTTTACCCTGGTGTGGAAATCGAGAATTGAGGGTGCAGCTGAGAAATAAGGGGTCTCCCATTTAAGGCAGAGATGAAGAGGAATTTCTTCTCTCAAAAGTGTTGATAGTCTTTGGAATTCTCTTCCCCAGTGAGCACTGGAGGTTGGGTCATTGAATTTATTCAAGGCTGAGTTAGACAGATTTTCGATCTACAAGGGGGTCAAGGGTTATGGGGCATCAGGAAAGGGACGCTAGGCCACATTCAGGTCAACCATGATCTTATTGACCGATGGAGCAGGCTGGACAGGCCAAGTGGCTCCTATTGCTTATGTTTCTTATGTTTATGGGACACACTGTGTGCTGGTGGTAGAGGGAGTGAATGTTTGTGGATGGGGTGTCGATCCAGCAGACTGCTTTGTTCTAGTAGATGTCAAGTTTTTTTGAGCATTGTGGGAGCTGCACTCATCCAGGCAAGTGGAGAGTATTTCATCACACTCCTGACTTGTGCCTTGTATATGGTTGGCAGGCTTTGGGGAGTCAGGAGATGAGTTACTCGTCATAGGATTCCTAGCCTCTGACCTGCTTTTGTAGGTACAGTATTTATATGGCTAGTCCAGTTCAGTTTCTGGTCAGTAGTAACCCCAAGGATGTTGATAGTGGGGGATGCAGCCATGGTAATGTCATTGGATCTCATGGGGAGAAAGTTAGATTCTCTCTTATTGGAGATGTTCATTGCCTGGCACATTTTTAAAATTCATTTTACGGGATTTGGGAATTACTAGCTGGGCCAGTGTTTATTGCCCATCCCTAATTCCCCCTGAGAAGGTGGTGTTGAGCTGCCTTTTTGAACCACTGCAGTCTCTGTGGTGTAGGTACACCCACAGCGCTGTTAGGGAGGGAGTTCCAGGATTTTGACCCAGTGACAGTGAAGGAACGGTGATATATTTCCAGAAGTCAGGATGGTGAGTGACTTGGAGGGGAACTTCCAGGTGATGGTGTTCCCATGTGTCTGCTGCCCTTGTCCTTCAAGATGGAAAGGGTTGTGGGGTTGGAAGGTGCTGCCTAAGGAGCTTTGGTAAATTTCTGCAGTGCATCTTATAGATGGTACACACTGCTGCTACTGTGTGTCGGTGGTGGAGGGAGTGAATGTTTGTGGATAGGGTGCCAATCAAGTGGGCTGCTTTGTCCTGGATGGTGTCAAGCTTCTTGAGTGTTGTTGGAGCTGCACTCACCCAGGCAAATGGAGAGTATTCCATCACACTCCTGACTTGATGGTGGTGGACAGGCTTTGGCGAGTCGGAAAGTGAGTTACTCACTGCAGGATTCCTAGCCTCTGACCTGCTCATGTGGCCACAGTACTTATCTGGCTAGTCCAGTTCAGTTTCTGGTCAATGGTAACCCCCAGGATGTTGATAGTGAGGGATTCAATGATGGTAATGCCATTGAATGTCAAGGATGGTTAAATTCTCTCTTGTTGGAGATGGTCATTGGCTGGCAATTGTGTGATGCGAATGTTACTTGCCACTTGTCAGCCCAAGCCTGGATATTGTCCAAGTCTTGCTGCATTTGGATCTGGACTGCTTCAGTACCTGAGGACCCCTTCCATCATTTTACTGATGATCGAGAGTAGACTGATGGGGGTGATAATTGGCCGGGTTGGATTTGTCCTGCTTTTTGTATACAGGACATAACTGGGCATTGCAGTTAGATGCCAGTGTTGTAGCTGTACTGGAACAGCTTGGCTAGGGGCGTGGCAAGTTCTGGAGCACAAGTCTTCAGTACTATTGCCAGAATATTGTGTGGCAGGAATGTTATTTTCCACTTGTCAGCTCAAGCCTGAATGTTATCCAGATCTTGCTGCGTTTGGACATGGACTGCTTCAGTATCTGAGGGGTCGCAAATGGTGTTGAACATTGTGCAATCATCAGTGAACATCCCCACTTCGGACCTTTTGAGGGAAGGAAGGTCACTGATGAAGCAGCTGAAAAAGGCCTTGATTTGCCATCCTTCATAACGTGTGATACCGAGATTGGATGCTGATGACTATACAGTTTTTTTTAAATGAAGGTTTAGCATAGTAATTAGCCACAGTCCACAAAGGACCATATACATCTCTCTCCATTACAGGGAGACAAATGGTTATATATAACTCACAGGGCACCACTCTGCAAGTATAGGGCAAGGTGAGAAGGCAGGTCTCTGTGAAATACCATAGCCAGGACAGGGTCGAACCCTTGCTGTTGCATCATTTTGCATTACACTCTGGCCATCTAGACAACAGAGCTAAACATACTTCCTTGCAAGCACTTTGCCTGTGTTGTGAGGTCCCGCTATGTGGTGGGAGAGCTGGCAGATTCCCTGAGGGTTTGGGAGGGGGGGGTCCCTTCTTGATGGGCACTCCATGGTTCCCCACCACCTCCCCCACCCGCCCCCGCCACTCCAAAGGGCCCCCTTGACAGCGATGCCTTCCCATGCACCTAACTGGCTGCTGGTGAACCACAACTCCACCCCCACCCCCACCCCCAATTAGAGGCCTGGCAGTTAGGCAGCCTCACTAGGCTGGGAGGTGGGAGGTCGGGCAATATTTCCCCCCACCCCGGTGCCTGGCACTGGCTTCCCAAAAATACTTACCAGACTTCAAAGGCCCTTCAAAATTGAAGTGTCCTCATCCTGGAGCTGCAGTGCCACTGCTGCCCACCCCCGGGGAGGGGTGGGGGGGAGGAGTTGCTGAATTGGCCCTTGATTTAGCTGTTCAGTGGCTCAGTTGGGTGCCACAAGTGGGCAGCTTTGCCACTATGGTTCCCAGCCTGGTAATTTGCCATGGCAATCGGAACACCGTGCTTCCTCCCGTGACCTTTCACCGCCACATTGCCCTCCCAGCCTGCTGAGGCTGCCGAACTGCTAGGCCTCTGGTTGGGCTGGCTGCTCTTGGGAGCTGGTCGCAATTGGACAGTGGGCCTTGGCAGTGGTCTTTTAAATGGCTGCCTCCAGCAAAATGTCCCCCCCCCCCCCCCACCCACAAACCTCACCCCCCCTCCCTCTCCAGGTCCTGCCACCCACCGATCGGGGGTGGGGCGGTGGGGGGGTGGTGGTGGACCCCACTTTCGGCCCCGATGGCAAAACTTAACCATCAGCAAAAAAAATTAAGGCCAAAGGGCTCGATTTTAACCCATTTAAAATCCATCCAATAACCTAGGATTAACATCGAGCCGAATGCTTCAGGTCAATGACCTATCGTCCAAACCAAGCTATCCTCGTCTCTCCCGTTTTTGAAAACAGGTCTGTAACAGGGGAGCTTAAGATCCCAAACTTCGCGATCTGCTTTTTTTTTGCTACCTCACGAGAAAGAAAATCCAACGTTTAAAAAAAAATGTTTTGATTTTTTTTTTGTTCTTTAAACTTATCAGTGAATTAGGGTTGCCAACTCTGGCTGGGCGTATTCCTGGACGTTTCATTACAGGACCACCTGCTCCCAACTCACCCGCCTCGTGGAACAGACTTGATTTTTTTTCCGCCTTCGACGCTCTTGGAAGTGGAAGGGTCGAAGGAAGGTGAGAACAGTGCACAATTGCAGTTAACATGCCCAGGAATTTTCTCCTGGCTGTTGCCCATGGCTCTGCCCTTGGGGGCTAACCTTTAATTCCTGGAGACCCCAGGGCAAACCTGGAGGGTTGGCAACTCTATGTGAACAGCCTAGAAAGAGTGGTTGGAAAACACAAAGCCCCATTTCTGATGTCAGTACAAGCAGGATTGACTGCACTGGACACTCTCTGATCGCGCATGAACTGCGATAACCTTGTTTTAAATTGGGGGGGGGTTGGGGAGGGGAGGAAATGCAAAAATAGGAAATTGTTTGTACAAATTTGATTAAGATTGGACAAAAGGGAACATTAACGGGCCCAGGAGGAAACTGCTGGGGCTGGTGCTCGGAACAATTGCGATTGAGATGCCCAGAGTGATCGGGGTTGAAAAGTTCATGCAGGGACGTCACATTGTACAGGAAACTCTACCTCTCTCCCAGCCATTTTCTCACATCCAAGCTCAAGATCTTGGAAGAATATGGAGCTTCACACAGTTTCAAACGTTCAAGATTACAGTCCAGCGACTGGCTTGTGTTCCACTCGCTTCCCCAACCCCTCTCCGCCTCTCCTCCTTCTCCTCCCCACCCCTCCCCCAACTACACCGATCCCTCATCCCCTACTGAACTACCTACAACCTGCTACAGAAGACGAGGCTATTCAGCCTCTCTTTCCTGTGCTAGTGCTGGAGCTTCCTGCTCTAATCCTATTTCACTGCCTTACCCACGCTCTCCCCCTGACAAACTAAACACAGCACAGAATTAAGACACGATCCAGACCAGCACAAGTGCAACAGCTCATCTGGAATCATCTTAGTCTGTCGCTGGACCAGTAATCCAGAGGCCCAGGTTAATGCTCGAGGGACCACAGGTTCAAATCCCACCAGGGCAGCCTGTGGAATTTAAATTCAATTAATAAATCTGAAATTGAAAGCCACTCTCAGTAATGGTGACCACGGAACTATCTTCGATGGCTGTAAAAACCCATCTGGGTCACTAATGCCCCTTTAGGGAAGGAAATCTGCCTTCCTTACCCGGTCTGGCCTACATGTGACTCCAGACCCACAGCAATGTGGCTGACTCCTTAACTGCCCCTCTGAAATGGCCCAGCAAGCCACTCAGTTCAAGGGCAATTAGGGTTGGGCAGCAAATGCTGGCCTTGCCAGTGATGACCACATCCCATTAAAGGATTAAAGAGTAAGAAAAAGGAGGCCATTCGGTCCACCGTGTTTGTCCTTTGTCCAATTACCATCCTCATAAGCCTGGAATTTTTTTCTTTAAATTGAACGTTGGTAAGTCAGGAGGGTGGTCGTGGGTGAAGTGTGATCAGTACCTTGGCTGTCCAAGGGTTAGGGTAGTGAAGGCAGAACTTCAGAAGAAACACTTTGGACCGTCCAGTGCTTTAATGGGAGAAATACCTTTGGAAAGATGGATAGAATGTGCCCCTCCCCCACACCCCCTCTCCCCACCTGTACTGAGATTTGGATCCTCGCTTAGGCTGGGATTTTCCAGCCCTGTTGGTGTCGGGCGTCATGGTGGGTGGGGGTTGGGGGGGTCAATATGGCGAGAAGGCTGAAAATTGGTTTCAAGCCATCGTGAAACCAGTTTGCGATCGTCGGCTCCACTCGTCAATGGTGAGAGAGATGTGAGCGAATGTGTGACAGGCTTGTGAGTGTGTGAGTTTAGAGTGACGTGATGGTTGCCTTACCCTGGATGAGATCATGCATCTGTTTTCTGCACTGGGTGGCTGACCTCTCATGTGCAGCATCGACACTGACCACCTCTACCACCGCCTCTCGAGCCGGGGTGGTGAGATGATGGGCCTCCTGCAGCCAGAGCGGGGATAGGGGACATCTTGGCGGGCCTCCACAGCTTCCAGAAGGCATCCCACAGAATTGGTGTGTGGGGCTGCACTCTCCATGGCTTTTGGGGCCGTGTCTTCACCGGGAGCCTAATTTCAATACTTTAGCATCCCATTATAAGCCCATCACACATTCACTGGTACCTCACTCACTGCCAGCTCAAGGGACATCACCACTCACTCTCTCACGCACACCCTCACATCTCCATCTGGCCTCATCTCCTCTGGAGGCTGCCTCCTCAGCCCTCACCAATAGGCCACTTACACAGATCAACATGTGCCCCCCACACACACCCTGGGGTACCCCTCCTTCCCCGGTACAGCTCTCGTCCTGCAGCCTCTTCCCTTGCCTGAGGCCACTTCTCCCCCCCACCCCCCGCCCCCTTCCCCAACCAAGCCCTAGGCCCTGCAATTGTTGAAAAGCCCCCTGCACCTTCCGCTGACCTGGGTAGGCAGAGCTTTGCACTGAGAAGCATTGAGAAGTGTGCATGCGGCTGCAATTGAACCATGGTGCCCTGCGTGAGGAAGCGGCTAGATGATGGGGTGGTGGACAAATCAGCGGCTGCCCGGCAGCGAGACGGTGTGGTTCTCATGGCTGGGTAATGACTGTGGAGAAATGGGACAATACAGCCTGAAAACCCGTCATTGTGGCTGGCGGGTAAAATTACTTTCTTCCTGCTCGCTACCGCACTTTGTGCAAACGTAGGGACGATTCCACCCTTCGACTTGTTTGGAGTTGGAATAGACAGCCTAATGTTCCGGAAAGTTCTAAACGTTATCCAGGCAATCCGAAATTGTTTTTTTTTTAAAACCTGGAGCCCATTTTTTTGATCCTTTCATTTGGAGGTCAGAGCATTAATAAACCGTATGAATTCCAATGTTCTTTTTTCATCACTGGCCTAGGAAATCATCCGAACGCACGAATTAGGAGCAGGAGCCTGGTCCGTCATTAAATAAGATCATGGCTGATCCTGAATGTAACCTCAGCCCCACATTCCTGCCTACCCCCGATAACCTTTCACCCCCAAATCTCCAGAATTCAATCTCTCCCTTCAGGTACCATGCACCCCCCCCCGCCCCTAGAGGGCATTGGCGACCATGGACTTCCATGTTAATCTGGCTCTGGAGATATGCATCGTCTTTATTGGTGGTACATTCATCCAGTTTGCAAGGCTGTTCTTTGTCCGCCTCGACCTCTTACTCAATAACCCTCTTTAATCTACCCTCACGTTCATCCTCAGTTTAAAGTTCAGCTGGACACCAGTAATTGCTCAGTGCTAATTGCATTGAATTTACAGCAGAGAAGCAGACCATTTGCCCCCCACCCTGGTCTATGCCACCCGAGCCTCATTCCACCCTATTTCATCTCACCCCATCAGAATACCTTTTGGTTCCTTTCTCCCTCGTGGGTTTATCTAGCTTCCCCATCTATGCTACTTGCCTCAGTTTAGCGTTGCCAACCCTCCAGGATAGGCCTGGAGTCTCCAGCAGTCGGAGATCAATCTCCAGGACACTGCTGTGTGCCACCCTGGAGAAAAATCATCAGGACATTGAAAAAAGATGGTGTTTTTTTTTGTCATTTTCTTTTAGTCAGATATAAAAATATTGAAAATGGGAAAAAGTCTGTTTGGCTGACAGTCAAGCATCATCCAATTGGGTAATGAGTCTTCTTGCTTTCCAGTAGTTGTAGGAAGGCCGTGCATCACAAGGATGAATGTGTTGTCCGACTAATGGCTGGAGCATGGTTGGGGGGACGTCATGTGATGAAACCTCCAGGAATACGTTTAATCACAGTTGGCAACGCTACCTCAATTGCTTCTTTTGGCAGCAAGATCTGCATTCTGGGAGTCCAGGACTTTCTCCTGAATGCTCTATTAGGTTTATTAGTGACTATCTTATATTTGTAGCCCCCCTAGCTTTGGTCTGCCCCGCAAGTGGAAACGTCTTCTCCATGTCAGTCCGATCGAACCCCTCCCTCATTTTAAAGACCTCTCCCTAGAGGAGAAGACCTGAGAGAGATCTTTAAAATGAGGAGAGGTTTCGAACTATTAGCCCCAGCTAACGGTTTTCATCTCTCAGTTGCTTGACGTTTTGCGCTCAAGCAATCCGGAGCGTCTGTTGCAGCGACTGGCCCTTGAGGGGAAGTGGTTAAAATTCTGTGTTGCTTTCACATTAATGCCAAGTCAGAGTCCCGTGGCTTCATGTGCTGCCCTTGTCTGTGTTAAATTACCGAGCTGCTGAAGTGGTGCACAGGCAAACCTGCCGATCCCCAACAGCCTTTCATGTGGCTTTGCGTGCGTGGTGGAAGCCAGAACTATCATTTGATGAGTCTCCTGACAAACAGTGTGGTGAGGTGTTGTGGTCACAGTGTGTGTGAGAAAGATAGCTGCCTGCGAATACACGAAGGGAAATGTAACCTGGTGTCGCAACACTGGCAACCACATCGGTGTCTCTGCTTGGGTAGCCGGGAGGCTCAGAAACATTTGGTGCTTCGAGAGAGATGGTTGGATGTTTCCCTCACTGGAAGCCTGTGTGCCGCAGAGGAGATCCAGGCCAATCCTGCCAATGTCATACTGAGGGAGTGCTGCACTGTGGCACAAGACATTAAACCAAGGCCTCGCCTGCCCTCTAAGGCAGATGTAAAGATTGTACAGCATTACTGAAAGAAGAGCAGGAGAGCTCTCCCTTGTCTAGTATGTCGCCCTCCAGCAACGTCACTAATAACCGATTACTGGATCATTATCACCTTGCTGTTTGTGGGAGCTTGCTGTGTACATAGTAGCTGATGCTCTTCCTAGGTACAAGAATCAGGGGTTAACCATTTAGGGCTGAGGTAAAGAAAGATTCCTTCACTCAAAGAATCTTTGGAATTCTCTACCCCAGAGATCTGTGGATGCTGAGTCATGGATTCCAGACACAGTTCGATAGAATTTTGGAGATGAAGGGAATCAGGAGATTTGGGGATAGAGTGGGAAGGTCAGCCATGGTCTTACTGAACAGTGGAGCAGATTCGAATGGCTGCCTCCATCTCCCATTTCTTATATTCTTGTGTCAGAGTGGGGCAAATAAATGTTCCAATGTCACAGGATCTTGGAGGAGTCTCTTAAGGAAGAAAGAACACGGCCTTACATTCATATCCGTGAGCCTTTGGAACTCTCTTCCTCAGAGGGTAGGGGAAGCAAAGTTTTAAAACATCTTTAAAGCAGGTGTAGATAGATTATTGATAAACAAGAGGCTGGAAGGTTATCGAGGGTAGGTGGGAACGTGGAGTTGAGGTTACTATCAGGTCAGCCACGATCTTATTGACTGGTGGAGCAGGCTCGAGGGGCTCAGTGGCTCCTGCTCCTAATTCATATGTTCACATGTATCTCCCAGTCTTTGTCAGTGTCCCTGTCTGCAAAGTTTGCCTTTCACACGCAAATGTGGTATGTTGTCTCTTTGATGCAGACTACCTGAATATGAAGACTTTATGAAGTCTCAATCACCATGAAAAGATGAAGTATGAAAGAAAGGAGTTGCATTTATATAGCGTCATACACAAATCCAGATGTACCAAGGCGCTTTACA